>NC_141626.1:41679099-41931599 GCF_047967505.1 Dipteris shenzhenensis | reverse complement strand
CCAACCTTAAGACCAAGGCCCTCCCCCCAAAACCCCATAGAAAAGGTCTGTTTTCCCCCTTCTTTAACCCCTCGTAACTCATCCGTTTGGGACCCAAACTGGGCCCCGTTTGAACCACGATTTCAAACATGGAAACACCATGCTACGGGGTATTTTTCCAGCCCATTGCACACCATTTCATCATCCCTAGCACTCACTCATTTGCACCCCTATGTGGGCCTCGTTTCGCACTAATTCGCTCGTATCTTTATGCCGTGACCTCCGATTGATGATCCATCTGCACCAGCACATTTCCCTACACATGTGGGACAATCTTAGGCACATTATTAACACAATGGTCCCTATAGCACTAACACCACTCTAACCCTCCAAACAAAACAACATCAACACCCGCACTTGCAATAGAGACATGCTTTGCAACTCTTGCCCAATTGACATGCAGCTATGCTCCGGCCAATGCCTCTAACTCCAACGTTCGCCAAATCCGCATACAGCTCTGCTTCAACCACCTCCTCCGACAATCCTCTACCCCGAATCTCCCCCTGAAATTCAAGAAATCCCTATAACTCCTCCACACCACAACATGGCTGGATGCCGTCGCAAGACGATGATGGGGATATTGACCTCAATGCAGAGGCTAACAATTTCTTTCATCGTAGAAATAATAACAATCAAGGTAGGCGCCCCTTGGGAAAACTGGAACTTCCCACATATAATGGTAGGGGAGATCCAGCCCCTGATTCCTCTAGCATTTTGATGCTGCATGCTGAGCAGGTGGAGATCAATTGATGAAACCAAGGTGGCTTGGTTTCCCATGGCCTTAACTGATGAAGCATCTGAATGGTACCTAGTCCTTCTAGTGGAAGAGCGAGCCACATGGGACCTGCTTCAAACAGAATTCAAAAGGTGCTTTCAAATGGAGAGGCTACAAGATGATCCTACTCTCCAACTAAGCAAGATCGAACAAGACCATCGAGAAGATGTATGCACGTACCTGGGCAAGATGAAAAGATTAATTGCTTAATGTGACCCACGCCCCGATGCAAAGTACCTCATGGCCTAGTTCATTATAGGACTAAGAAAGAAAATCCATAAGGATATGAAAAAATTAGCAATGAAACGTTCGGCGCTGCTCATGCGACAGCCATTAACATCGAGGATGGCATGACCCCCGACTCTGACACTAGCAGTGAGATGATGGCAGAACTAGTGCACGAGATAAGTGCTCTAAAAAGGGCAAATCCAAGTCCACTACCAAAACATCAAATGAAGATCACCTAGAGGCCATGGCCATGAAGTTGAAAGAAGACATGATGTAGGCCATGGAACAAAAAGTTCACTTGTCTCAACCTCCAACTCAGACATATCCACGGTGAGAAAATGTCTGGTGTCCACACTACATGGCCAATCATACAGCAAATAAATGCCCAGTCCTAAGAGCCAGGATCATTGCACAAGCAAATCTACTACCAAGGTTGTGGTGCCATATCAGTGTCATCGGTTTCCATGATGAAAATAGTTGCATCTTCAACATGCGCAACAACCCGCCTCGACATCAACGATACCAAGTGACACCCATGCTAGTGTATAGGCAACCGGCACTTGCACAAGTGACCCCAGCTCTAAGGCTAAATCCTATTCCCATTTAGACACAAGTCCCACTACTCACAAATCCAAATCCACGATCATATCCAAGAGCACTAAATCTAACTCCTCAGGCAGTTCCAATACATCAATTACAAGCTGAAGAAGTGGACTCACCATTCGAGTATGAAGCAGAGTACCTAGTGTACTATGTAGAAGGTGCAGAGGGTCTTCTACCAGTTTATGCAAATCAAGTATGTCCCAACACATATCGAGCACCAAGTGCTACGATTGTGGAGAAAATCACTGGATTGCAGAGTGCAGTAGCCTCGCTACTTTCCAACCACTCTACAAAGATTGTGGCATAGGACATGCCTGTATGGATTGTCCCATAAAAAATAAGGTACCACAACAAACAAAGGTTAAGCTTGATGTCCCAATCAGCATCATTGGGGTGGACCATCAAAGCGTGGGGCCGACAAGCAAAATATCACAACCTATGAATGTAATTACATGCCAATAGAAAGAGGCCACTAAGGACCCTAACATTCCAATCCAACCAAAGCGACTTCTTAAAAAGAAAGCACAAGTGCCTCCACCTCTGCTAAGCAATGAGCAGCCAAGCTCATCCACATCAGCTCCCAAGCCTCAAATCCACCAGCCTATTCGACTTCATGTATAGTCGCTCCTCCTGCATGCAACTCGTTTTAAACCTTTGAAGGGCAGTTAGGGGCATAGTGGTCCCATTCTTTATATGAAAAACATGTGCCAGTGAAAACTCCAATTCTGACTTATTGTGTACCAGACCAACACCAAGCTGAACATCTACTCTGGCACTTCTTGGCTCCCAAATGGGCCCCTCGTAGATTGAATAATGAGGAGCAAGTTCTCAAAGCTCTGACGAGATACTCCCAGCCATAGGGGAAGGTTCTGGCAAATCCCTCTCCACCTATGAACGACATTGAAGATATCCCTGTGCGGATGGGTGAGAGAGATGACATATACAACATTATTGTGCCCTTAATCCACAAGGCATATAATGAAGTGCAAGCCATAGTGGATGGTGGAGCAGGTGTAAATGTCCTATCAAAGGATCTCTATGATGAATGGGGTCTCCCACCAATACAAAAGGCTAATTTCAACATACACCTTGCCGATGATTCATAGGCTAAACTCTTGGGAATAGTGAATGGTGTGTCAACAAAGGTCGTAGGAGTCTGCTTTTCCCTTCAATTCACAATCTTGTATCTCCCCAAAAAATCCTATCAAATCTTACTAGGACGTCCTTGGTTACATGAAGCATCAGCCCTCCATGACTAGGGAACTGATAGACTAACAATCTAGAATCGTGACACCACAATCAGGGTGAATGTGGGGATAGGAGCTATAAAAGCAATTGTGCCTAGAGCATTGGGTGACACATCTTCAATGACAATCTCAAGCAAATCAGCTCCCCTGCAACAGCATGCCATAGCGGGCGATTCACAAAGCAATGTCAATAACTAGATACAAACATTGGCAACCATCGACAACTACCATTCATTAGACCCCATCTTCTCACAGATAGATGCTAAGGTGCTACAAGTAGATCCTCCACTCACACATGAAGAACCAATCAATCTAGAGATGCCATTCTTTATGGGGCTGAAGAAGGTACCCATACCAATGATGACTCCGATTTTCCTTGGGACCTTGAAAATGAGGCTGAGAATGCTGAAATTGAAGATCAAGTCTATGACAATGACTCAGCCATTTTGCATGCCCTATTGGCAGTCAAGCTTCCAAAAATTGAACCTCCAAAGTTGAATAACAACTGCAAGAAAGTTGGAGGAAATCGTAGAAAAGCCAAGGCCACACACTTCAATGAATTCGAACGAGTTCAAACAAAAATCATCGAATTGTGTCTTGCAAAGCTAGCTCCCTCAAAACTTCATTTTTAGGCTATCATTGGATCTGCAGATGGCATTGGCAATAGTGGATTGGACACAGACAATACTTGTGGCCGTCATGGCGCAAGCAGTGCGAGGGGAGTCGGTGCATGGGAGGACATCCAAGAACCACAAATCCATGAGACGTAAAACCAAGAAGAAAATGCCAAAATCTAAGAAGTCGGATGATAGTGATGAAGATTCGGATGTGACTAGCTCTAAAGAGCTTTGAAGGTACCAGTTCAGAGAAATTTGACTTGAAAGTAGAGACGATCGAAAACCTGTCTGTTTTGTTTGGTTGAATGCCATTGGCAAAACAAATGCCTAGATGCTCAAGAATGGGATCGGCAATGTGCAAAGCGGCAAAAGATGATAGAGAAAATGCACAGCACTTTGATAGTACACATTGTTGATGATGATTCGTTGGTGTGCCTGGAGATTAGCATAATCACTCGTGCTGGTACCAAGCTACAGAGGCCGACTCCTAAGAAAGGCGACAAGCTACTGGATTGGCCAGCCCAAGAACATGTATGATGCCAAGTTCACGAATTGGTGAATGGAGGAGCCACCATTGATGTAATTGGCAGAGTCCGCAATGATGCCCAGTGAAGCACGTAAGGTGCAATTTGCGACACCAGTTGTACAACTAGATGCGGAGAAACAAGCCAAGTTCAAACTTCACTTACCAAGGAATGGTCCAAAGGCGGTCAAAGCAACTCCATTGTTGGTAGCAAACCAAGCCAAGAGGTCGGAAAATTCTCTGCAAAGGGAGGCGGGGTTGGAATGCATTCTGGAGGCACTGATCCAGATCTCATTGGGAAGATTACTTGACTTGGTTCCGAGATTCCATCGGTAATTCTTGCACTCCCTTCACATGGAGTCTGAACCAAAAGAGGTGGATCTATGCCAAGCTGATTCCTGCCTAGTACTAGCAATTCCTCAGACCGACATGAGAATTTCGGTGATATTCGCAAAGGCACAAGGGTGGACTTTTGCTCAGTGCTAGTAGATGGTGGTCAACATCGTCACTTTAAAGGCTTGCTAAGAAATAGGATGGATGTCCTGGGAGCCGGTGCGATTCTTAGTCTGCATGGTTGATCGCCAAGTTTGACCACTCGAAATCTTATGGGCCATTGTTCTAGAGGTGGCGGGCATTTCATTTGTGGTTTCATTCGTTATGCTCAAAATGGAAGCCGCAACACTAGAGTATAGCATCCTCTTGGGTAGGCCTTGGTTGCGACAAGAAAAGTTCAAGCAAAATTGGGAGAAGAACATCATTTCAATGCGGAGAGGAAAGAAGAAAGTGTGGGTTGCAATGGGAGTGGCGGCACCTTTGGCAGATGTTGTATGACTTGTGTTGGTCGAGATGGTGGACATGGCAAATAGATTGGAGGATGATGAGGAGGAAGTCTTTCTCAAAGCAAATCCATAGTTAGTTCCTATCTTCACCATCAATGTGAAGGGCATTATGGAAAGTTACATGCATCAGAGTCTTCTGGTGGGTGCAGCCAGCACAATTCTGGAGGAGGTGACTGTCCCAGCGGTAGCAGCAGATATGGATCTATGGGATCTTTTGCAACAGGAGAGAGAGTTCAAAGAATGCATGAGCCGAGTCATGCGAGTGCAAGAAGATGCTCTAGATATGGTATATCTAGGAGAGGATGGAGCATCTTGTAAAGAATTAGGGAGAGAGATAGGAGACTCAAGTTCAGCTTTCTTCACAACACACAAAAGAGAGAGGACACAAGGTTGGAGGGTGAAGCCTTTCTTCACTTTTGCACACAACAACAATACAATAGAAGAGGGAAATACCCTATATGTTTAAACCTAGAATACGTGGTTCATATGTGAACCCAAACCAAAAACATACGTGGTAGTCTAACTACACCACGAGTACAACTAACATAGGCGGTGACATAAATGATAGTCATCCAGGAGATATGTCGGGGATAGAGCTTGATATCTCAACACTCCCCCTCAAGCTCAAATCCATCTCACGTACACCAAGCAAGCTCCTAAATCTGCGAAGCTTCTCGGTACCCAATGCCTTCGTAAAGATATCATCCACCTGCTCCTCAGTGCTGACATAGACAAGATCAATCTCACCAGCTAGAACCTTCTCGCTCACAAAGTGATAATGCACCTCAATGTGCTTCGTTCTAGCATGATAAACTGGGTTATTAGCAAGCATGATGCTGCTAATGTTGTCACAATGAATGACAACTGCTGCATGAACTGACTGTCCCATATCTGCAAGTAGCTTCCGTAACCAAGCTACCTCACATGCAGCCATTGCTGCACCCCTGTACTCAGCCTCTGTGCTCGACAAGGCAACTGTTGGCTGCTTCTTGCTGCTCCAACTGATGGCACCACTCCCAAGGGAAAACATAAAACCACTAGTAGATCTCCTGTCTGAGACACTACCAGCCCAGTCAGCATCTGTGTATCCATGTACCTGTAATGCACACCCAGCTTCATAAAACAGTCCATAATGCAATGTGGACTTCACATACCACAGTATGCGCCTAGCCGCATCCAAATGTGGCTTCCTCGGTGCCTGCATAAACTGACTCACCAGCCCCACAGCATAGCTCAAATCTGGTCTGGTTATAGTCATGTAAATCAAGCTACCTACTATGCGCCTGTACATAGTAATATCTTCAAGAAGCTCACCTGTCTCTGCATTGAGCTTCACATTCTGCTCCAATGGAACAGAGATAGGCTTACAGCCTGTCATCCCATATTTGGACAGCATGTCCAAACCGTATTGCCTTTGCAACAGCCATATCCCACTCGGGGATCTAATAACCTCAATGCCCAAGAAGTAACGCAGCTCTCCCAAATCCTTCATCTCAAATTTTTGCTTCAACAGCAGCTTCACTTCATTAATGTCTGCATCACTATCACCTGTAATAATCAAGTCATCAACATAGATGACTATAAGCACAATCCCTCTGTTTGTCCTTTTCACATAAAGTGAAAAATCTGAATTGGAAATCTGAAATCCCCAATAGTGACAAGATATTGCCCTATCTTGTCTGACCATGCCCTCGGCGCCTGTTTTAAGCCATACAAGGCTTTGCGCAACCTGCATACAAAATCGGGGTGTGCTTTATCCTCATAACCTTCTGGCTGCATCATATAAACCTCTTCCTGCAAGTCACCATGCAAGAAGGCATTTTTCACATCCATCTGATGCAAAGACCATCCCTTTGCAGCAGCCATAGCAATTACTGCTCTCACGGTTGCCATCCTTGCAACAGGGCTGAAAGTTTCCTCATAGTCAATTCCATATGTCTGTGCAAAACCTTTGGCAACCAATCTTGCCTTGTACCTGCTAACAGACCCATCAGCATTGTGCTTTACTTTGTAAACCCACTTGCAGCCAATAGCCTTCTTATCATGAGGCAAAGGCATCAAATCCCAAGTGTGGTTTGCATCCAAGGCAGCCATCTCTTCATCCATAGCTGCTTCCCAATTTTTATGCCCTGCTGCATCCTCAAAACATGTGGGCTCTGGCTCCTCTAGAACCTTGACCATATAAGCATAGTGATGTGCTGTATACCCATCATATCTCAGCCTGTCAACTGGATACTTCCGTACAACTGGATCAGTTGCAGGCGTCTTTAAATCATGCCTGCTTTTCCTTGCACCAGGTGTAACAACAGAAGGAATCCCAAGTTCCTCATCAAGGCTCATTTCAGAGCCGCTTGACTCTCCATCAACATGAGAGCTACCAGCAGACACATCAAATACTGGAGCATGGTCCACTTTTTCTTTTCCCTTATGTGATACCTGCACAACACTATCAGGACTGCCATGTGACGATTCACTAGATCTCAATCTCCCTGTCCATGCATTAGATCCACTAGTAGAGGACTCTCTGGGTCCACTCAAGGCTTGAGATTGCTGCTCTGCATTTATTGCAGCATTCCCATTTCCTGCATCTGCATCTCCTACCATAACAGTTGGTGCATACCAGCTGCTCATTTCATCAAAAACAACATCTCTGCTCACTTGCATTTTGCGGGTGGAAGGGTTATAACAGCGATACCCTTTCTGGTGCTGAGCATATCCAATAAAGATGCATTTTTCTGCCTTTGGATCCAGCTTTGTTCTCTTCTCATCAGGAACATGAACATAAGCTATGCAACCAAATACCTTCAAGTGAGAAATATCTGGTTTTTGGCCTATATACATTTCTTCAGGCGTCATGCCATGGACAGCTGCAGTGGGGGTTCTGTTCATAATATAAACAGCAGTTGCTACTGCTTCAGCCCAAAAATAATCAGGCATGTTTTTCTCATTTAGGATCGCCCGTCCTACTTCTGCAATATGCCTGTTCTTCCTTTCTGCAACCCCATTCTGCTGAGGGGTAGACCTGCATGAGTACTTCCTTTGAATTCCCTGTTCTTTCAGATATTCACAAAATTCTTCTGAAAAGTACTCTCCCCCTCCATCAGATCTTAGCACTTTAATATGCACACCTTTCTCTTTTTCAACCATGGCCTTAAAAGCCTTGAAATGGCTAAACACTTCACTTTTGTGCTTCATAAAATAAATCCACACCTTCCTAGTGTAGTCATCAATAAACGTGACATAATAATGGCATCCACCAATAGAAGCAGCTTTGGTTGTCCAAACATCTGAATGGATCACTTCCAAAGGTCTTCTGCTCACCTTAGCATTTTTGGGAAATGCATGTCTGGCCTGCTTACCCATTTGGCATGCTTCACATACCTTTTGCATTCCCTCAACTCTGAATTTAGGCAAACCTGCAACAATGTTTTTCGTTTGCATAGATTTCAGCCTTTGTATATTCACGTGCCCAATGCGCTTGTGCCATATCTCAATATCTGCAATGACACCTCTCCCATGCGCAAACATAGCAGCTTTCACCTCAGGCATATCAACATCCAAGGTGAACATTCTACCATTTTTGTTGCCTTTTGCAACCAAGCGGCACTTATTTTTCAGGTCCTCAACAAAGCATCCATCAGGATTAAATCTAACCTGCAGACCTTGCTCAACCATCTGGCCAACTGAAACCAGGTTCTTAGTGATTTTTGGAACATGAAGTACATCTGCCAAGTACTTCGTTTTGCCATCCTGCATAGCCAATGGCACTTTACCAACCTACGTAATTGGGTGCGCAGTATCATCACCTGTTTCAACATAACCTGGCTTATCCAAATTTCTAACATCATGAAACCACTCACCATGACTGGTCATGTGGTTAGAGGCACCTGAATCAACATACCAAACATCATTGCAAGCTGCAGCATCTCCTGACATGGAGTTAACCATATGCTGCATCACAAAAAGGTGCTCATTTCTGTCGTCACCATGCCCACTTGATGATGCATAGTTGCTTTGCTACAACTTTCCACTTTTGATGTCATTCTGCTTTTTATAGCATGTATTCTCCTTGTGTCCAGGCTTTCCACAATAATAGCATTCTATGCTGCTATTTACTTGCTGGTTCCTTTGCCATGAGCCACGGCCTCTTTGGCTCCCCCTGCCTCTAGAACTACCACGTCCTCCTCCATAGGACTGGTTTTCCTGTTGTTGCTGTTGGTTCTGATTTCCTGCACGGCCACCAGAACGGCCTCTTCCTCTACCCCTGCCTCTACCTGTATTCGAGTAGAAAGCAGTCTCTTGAGAAGTTGAGGTGGCTGAACCACCATTCCTTTGCTCTTCACTCAGCAAGAGAGCAATAAGTTCCTGAAAATCAGGAAATGTTTCACGGACTCCAATGGATGTCCGAAATTGTGCATAATCTTTCCCAAGACCATTCAAGGTCACGGACACTAAGTCCTCATCATCAACAGGTGCTCCAATGGAGGCAAGAGAATCTGCAAGGCCTTTCACCTTCAAGGAATACTCATTTATATTCAGATTTTTCCTTTGCACATTGTGCAACTCCTGCTTTAGCTGCATCTTTCGTGCTTTGGTATTTGTGCTATACAGCTTCACCAATGTATCCCATGCCTCCTTAGGCGTCTCTAGATCCTGTATATGCACAATCATAGAATCTGAAATGCTAACGGACAGCCAATACAGGCATTTTTTGGCTTTTTCATGCCATTCTTTAAAGGCCTTCAATTCAGCAGGAGTGGGAGCAGCACCCAAAACTGGTTCTGCAGTTTCACCACTGATGTAATCCCAAACTCCCTTTCCCATAAAGAAGTTTGTCATCCTGAACTTCCATGCTTGGAAGTTGTTCTTGTCAAGCTTCTCACTGACAATGGTAGACAGATTCTCAGACATTTTACAAATCACGAATTGCAACAGCAACCTGTAAACACAGCAAATGCCTCAGAAGGGCAAATAGCAAAACTTCTGCAAAGAGCCTCACAGGGGCAGATCTGCAACACTGACGAAAGTGGTATTTCACCACACAGTCACTTCCTCGTGACGATTTTGCATCAACAGGCAACAGGCATGAATCTGCAACTCCCAATATCTCTGCACATAGGCATACGATGCAATTTCTATGGCACCTTTCCACCGACTAGCCGCGCGGTGGTCGCACAGCAAAAACAGGGCCTTTTTCTGAGTGCCTGCGAAGAATTTCCGCCTTCAAAACGGGCCCCGAAATGGCCTCAAATCAGAAAAATAAAGTCACCAAAAGCTTTGCCCTTTCCCGCAGCATATACTGCGCTCTCGCCGCACCGCGAAGGGCCTCTCAATCTGAAGCAGTGCACTCCTGCACTTCTGGCTATGCTACCTGCAGAGATTTGCTCCCAAACTCGAAATAGGAAAGCTACACTGGTCCTCTTACCAGGACACCACAAACTTGGCTAGCTTTCTTGAGCTCCTTACCACGAACAAGGCTCTGATACCATGTAAAGAATTAGGGAGAGAGATAGGAGACTCAAGTTCAGCTTTCTTCACAACACACAAAAGAGAGAGGACACAAGGTTGGAGGGTGAAGCCTTTCTTCACTTTTGCACACAACAACAATACAATAGAAGAGGGAAATACCCTATATGTCAAAACCTAGAATACGTGGTTCATATGTGAACCCAAACCAAAAACATACGTGGTAGTCTAACTACACCACGAGTACAACTAACATAGGCGGTGACATAAATGATAGTCATCTAGGAGATATGTCGGGGATAGAGCTTGATATCTCAACACATCTAAACCAATCAAAATCAGCACATTGTTGATGGTTGAATTCCGTAGTGAACTGATAGCCCTCTTGAGGGATTTTTCCGATGTGTTCGCATGGGATTATGTAGATATGAAAGGTCTGGATCCAGAATTTTACCAGCATCAGGTCAACCTCAAACTAGATATGACTTTGACAAAGATACAGTAGTATTGTATGAATCTGCATGTGGCCAAGCAAGTGCGTGAAGAGCTGGAGCACTTGTTGCGGGTGGGATTCATCGCACCGATCAAGAATCCATAGTGGATTTCCCCGATTCTCATTATGCCAAAGAAAAATAAGAAATTGTGAATTTGTATCGAGTACCACAAGCTAAATGCAACCATTGTACTTGATCCATTTCCCTTGCCATACATGGATTTTATGCTGGACGAAGTGGCAGGGCATTTCTTGGATGGGTATAGTAGGTACAACCAAATGAGAATGGCTCTGGAAGACCAACCCAAAATAGTGTTCTCATCACATGGTCTATGTCTGCACAGTCATGTGGTTTGTATTGAGGAATGCTCCCTCGACTTTTTAGTGAGCAATGGAGGAGATTTTCAGCTCTTATTTGATAGATTTCATGCGGATTTGTTTGGATGACCTCAGTGTGTCCAGAACATTCACCAAGCACCTGGAGCATTTACAGAAGTTCTTTCAACAAAGCAGGGAGGTCTCCTGCCTGGGGTGCCAACTCCCTTTAGTAAGAAAACCTATCAAAATCTTGAGTATGAGATGAAATTAACAATATGCCATGAGTAGAAATTATTTAACTTAGCATGGTTGTGTTCTACACTAAAAGAGCTTCAAATATGTCTGTACAACTTGAAATTTGGATAACACATGAAAAAGTTACATTAATTTGAAAGAATATTGGTTTTTATATTTTAGTGTATTTTTTGTTTTACCCCCCCTCATCCAAAAGACCCCCCCCCCCCTTGGGCCTCATATATTATGAAAAATATTTACAAATCTTAAAATCTTGAATATTTTTCAAGGTATACACCTTATATTTGTGGGAGGGGGGACATGGAATTTTCATATTCTTCCCTTGCATATTTGAAATTTTTGAAGGAAAAAGGAAATCCATGCATATTATATATGGACCTTCTCCCCCATACCCTGCATTTTGGACGAGGGTAGTAACATGTTGCATATTGAGTTGGTGCCCCAGGGTCTCCTTCAGTCTGAATCCTATGAAATGTGCATTTGCAATCCACAGCGGCCGACTCTTGGGGCATGTGATCTCAGTGGAAGGAATTGCGATGGATCTAGACAAAGTGGCAGTAATTATGCAAGCATCAGCTCCAACAACACCTAAGGAGTGCTTGTAGTTTTTGGGTCAAATTCGATGGCATGGTAGACATCTGCGGCTCCTAGCTCACATGTCGATTCCCTTGAATACATTGGCTCATGTGGAACTGAAGGCATTTGTGTGGACCATAGAGTTTGACCAAGAATACTAATGACTCAAGATCCAGCTTTCCAAAGCACCGGTGCTGATGTCTCCGAATTAGGAGAAGAATTTTCATGGGTTTGTGGATGCATTGGATAGAGCTATTGGGAGTGCCTTGATGTAGGAAGATGCAAATAAATGGTGTCACCCAATCTAGTATGCAAGCCGACGACTCTCAACAACCGAAAGGATTTACTCTGTCCACGGAGAGAGAAGGTCTGGGCATAATCTATTCCGTCAAAAAATTTCGGCATTATTTGTTGGGCCGACCTTTTGTTTCCATGTTGATCATTCCCCATTGTTGTATTTAGTAAAATAGCAAATTCTTATGGGTCAATTGGCACCCTGGGTGTTGCTATTGCAAGAATATGATTTTGATGTGATTCATCGATCGGGCTCACAGCATGCGGTAGCAGATTACTTATCTCGACTGGAGTCTGGAGAATTGCCAACGGGAATGGAGGACGAGTCTCCTGATGCAGAGCTGGTGGTGATTTTCCAGGTGGATCTGATCGTAGTAGAGGCCGAAGTCATTCTGAAAGGCTCTCATTCCTATCTATTGGCATCATGCCCAAGTACATGAATAGAGACCACAGGAAACGCTTGCCATTGTGGAGCTGATCCTTTGAAGTAGTCTTGGGCCAACTATACCGACGACATCTGACAGAGGCCCTGCCTGCTGCTATGGTGTGTTCAGCCTCATGAGCAGGAGGCAATGCGAATGGAAGCCCATTGCAGGGTTTTGGGTGGTCATTTTGCAGGAGAAGTAACCACCGCAAAGAAAATTTTGCAAGCAGGCTTATGGTGGCCAACCATGCAGAAGGATGCCATATGGTTTGCAAAAAGTTGCGACCTTTGCCAGTGGTTGGGCCAGTCCACAGATCGGGATCGTATGCCACCTAACCCCATATTCCCTCTAGAGCCATTTCAGAAGTGGGATCTGGACTTCATGTGTCCATTCAAGCCCGTAGCTGCCCACAAGGAATTGTTACACTCTGGTAGCCATGGACTACTATACTAAATGGGTGGAAGCTTGGGCTTTGTGGGACAATACCACAAATTTGGCTGCAAAATGCTAGTACCATGATGTGTTCACTCGGTTCAGCTACCCAATTAAAATTGTCAGCATGACAAAGGGACGACAAGGGGACTCACTTTGTTTATAAGGTCATCAAGCGAATGATTTCTTTCTATATGGTGATTCACAAGAAGTCTTCCCCCTACTATCCACAAGCTAATGGATTAGCTGAGTCTACAAATCATACTTTCAAGTGGATTATGTCGTTAATGAATGAGCACCGCATGGATTGGGATGAGAAGTTGCTGGCGGCACTATGGGCTTACCGCACATCATTCAAGGTGGCCCATGGGGTTTTTAGGTTGGAAGCAATTATGCCCATCGAGCATATTATTCCGAGTCTGAGGATTGCAGTAGAGGACATGCTTCTTCCACATAACTCTTCTGGTTGGATGTTTTGGATCAATTGCATGATATGCGACTGGAGAGCTATTATCTCACCTTGGAGGTTCAAGCATGGCGCAAGTGGAGGGTGGATTTGGCCTCGAAGAAAAAATCTTTTGAGCGCGGGCAACTAGTTCTTCTGTTCAACACTTGCCTTGGAAGGATGCCAGGGAAGTTGAAATTGTGATGGTCTGGTCCATTCTAGTTTTTCATGATTGCAGATCGACGTCGTTCTATCTTGCGGATTTGCAAGGGCACGTACTTCCACATCCAGTTAATGGTTTTTGGCTTCGTCCATACCATCATGATGGCAGTCTTCAGTGCCCATTTTCGATATCCAATGAGGTGCAGATTTCTTGGGTTAAGGTGGAGGCAACAGATCAATCGCATGAGGACATGTGGCAAAAGGGTTCACGGCATGATGATAGCAGTCTTCTGCGAGGTCCTATCCCAGCTGCCATGCAATTACCTGTCATAAAGGTGGGGTATTGGCAATCTGGATTGCAATTCTTGAGCATTTGTTTGCATGTGCTAGTTGCTTGCTTGTTTGTTTGCATGTACAAGTTGCTTGCTTGTTTTGGCTCATTGCACTTATAGTTCTCTTGAGTTCCTTCACCTTCCAGCTTTCATTTGCATTCAACGCGCTTTCCTTCCTTCTACTTTGCATAGCTATGGGGATGGCTCATGCACAGTTTCTTCCTGTACTTCCACTGGTCTACATTGATTCCCAGTCGATTGATGCTTGTCTTCAACCACTATGCATTCAAAGTTTCAGTAGCATTGATTGGCAAAGGGTGAATGTTCATCTAGCAGCATTGGCGCTTTGCCAGCAGCTAGTAGTGGGTTCTGTTGTGGAATTCTTGGAGGAGCATCGGGAGCTTACAGTTCAATTGATTTATCGACGACTATTTTTGCCCATGGATGCAGGAGTGTTCGTGCAGCTGACGTGTTTAGCGGAGGTGATGGTGGCTAAGTTTGGACCTCCTGCTAGAGGAGAATACAAGCTGAGTGCATGCCAGGATGTGCAGATGTAGGATTTATATCGATAAATTCTAGAGTCTGTGTTTTTGTAGGTCAAAACATATTCAATCACTCTGGGGTCTCAAGGGATGATCGTGATTGCTGAGTAGCAGGTTGTGCCATGGGCTCGGGTTCTAAAGGAGCACATTCATGCAAAGGCTCAAAGGGTGGCAATAGCAGTGGAGAAGAAGCAGGCGATGAACTCAAAGATTGGGCAAATTCTAGAGATACTAATCCCCTTGCATCTAGAGTCTACGACACCTCAATAGACTATGGCTTTGGTACTTACTGTTGAGCCCGAGGGACCTATACAGGGAGAGGTTGAGGGTTTTGCTAGAAGAGCACCCAAGAAGTATAGAAGGCAAGGGCATCGCCTCAGCCAGGGGGTGGTTTCTTCTCTTACACCCTTGACTCCTTCTCATGCAGGTGGAATGGGGAGTCAGTGGGGTGGCATCAACACAGATTAGTGTCATGCCTCCACTTGCACCACCGGTCATGGCAGAGATGGTGATGATGATGGTGACTCCAGCAACCATTGCGAAGGGGGTTTCCGGAGGTAATCCACTGGTAGGAGAGTCGCTTACTCAAAGGTGGCTAGAGCAGCTTCAGCATTCAGCAACGACTATTGCGGTCACTCCAACGGTGGTGGCGGTGTGTAAGACAGTGTGGCTATTTGCACTAGAGGCATTGACAGTGATGTCCGAGCCTGCGGTTGCTTCTATAGTGTCCTCCATTAGGTTTTCTTTTAGGGCGCACCCTCTTAATGTACAACTATAGTTTCATTCTCAGCTGCTCACTCGGCTTGCCACGCAATGATGGTGTGGGTGGTGATTCTACAAGGGTGACAAGTTTGGAATAAGAAGTCACTCAGTTGCAGATGGAGAATGAGTCCTTGTGGAGTCAGTAGGCCAAGTTCTAGAAACTGGAGGACAAGGTGGCAGTTCTCGAAGCACAAGTGCAAGTGGCAAAATCTCACTTGGAGGCCACTCAACAGTTGCATTCAGAGTATGTTTTGGGCATTCACAGGAGGAATTGTTATGCCGACGTACTACCGATGCACTGGCCGAGTACTTACGGGATTTTTTGAAAAATGTAAGCGTCAACATGGAGCATATGGGCACGCTCCTGGAGGCTCTTCAAGGGATGTGCGAGCAGAGTGGGATAGATAGGTTGCATGCTGGAATGCAGCTATCATTCAGCAAACATGTTGGGAACTAGTTCCACAATAATGCAGACTCAAAATGGATGGGGATGCAGGTGCTGGTGTGGGTTCTGATCCGCAAAGTGGTCCGCACGTGCAAACGGTTTTTGGACCATTGGGTTCCAATATTTCTTCAAGTGTTAGTGGGATAAGGGGAAAGGAGTTGTCATAGAATCTATGCAGACTAGGGAGGACTAGCATGCAAAGTACAAAGAGTTGGCGGATGACATTGTGGATGCGGTTGCTTACAATAGCAAAAGAGTAGATGTGTTGAAGCAGCAGAGGTGTTCCCTATGTCTGTGGTTAGAATTGTGTGCTCATTCCTTCAGGCCTCCTTGTCCTCCTTGGTGGAAAGAAGCGGATAGGTTTTTGGAGAAATTCTATGATAAGCACACTGCTTTCCCTGGATTGCCAGATCCTCCTTCCTACAAGCCAATAGTAATTTAGTGATAACCAGCTATGACACAGGAGCAGGCAGTAGCAAGCTTGCATAAAGGAGGTGTTGCCCACTGAGTAGTGGCCTGAACAGCAAGTGGTGGATAGGTCCAAGCCACATCCTTTGCAGTGGTTGATGAATATGGAGCAGGATCGAAGGTTGAAGATGTGGTTGTGGAAGAGGCAGCTAGAAACTAACTGCTATTGGTTTGAGTGGAGCGAAACCAATGATGCAGTTGCAAAAGGAGTGCCCTAGAAGTGATGATGTGGAACTAAGCAAGGGTGTCATTGATGCACCTGTTCAGTATATTTCCAATTCAGATGAAGAGTAGAGATACTGTGATGGATGTTGGATAGCCTCGCATCATAAAGATCGAAGATGTCCGAAATGTAGGATGCTCTTGGACAGGCAAGACCAAAGATGTTCAAAATGCGGGGATGCGTTTGGATAGGTAGGAGAAAACAACAAAGGATGTTCAGACAGGAATTTACATTGATGACAGTTGATATTTTTCCAAATGGATTCAGAAATGAGATGCTTTGTAATTCATGTTTAGTGTTGGTTCAGCGGTGGAGCTTCTTCGGTTTGCCCCCCCGGGAAGGTGAGGTGGATCGCTCCGAAACAGTTTCGGACCACATGCCATGCTTGGTTTCATTTGTGGTAGGCAACAACCCGATTTGCAAGGGCAGACAAGTCTACAAAATGAACAACTCAATCCTCACAGAGGAGAATTGTAGGATCCTGGCATCGGCCTCGAGACAAAGTGCTTTAGGGGAGCCAGACCCTGTCATTGCCTTCGACAAGGGCATTGAGGTGATGACATGGGTTGCAAGGGAGCTGGGCAGGACTGATGCGGGGCATCTCAGACGGGTGGACTTGCAAGCCAATGAACAGCTAAGAGTTCTAAGGGCTAAGGAAGGCATCGGTGAGCAAGAAGCATGCGAAATGCAACAGTGCAAAGCGGCACGCTGAGCTGTAGAGGGCTGAAGGAGCAAGGATCCAATCCTCTACCCGATGGCTAACTCTTGGGGATGCTCCCGCCTCTTTTCTCTATAGAACCCTCAAGATAGATAGAGCCAAGGACAACCTCTGCAGAATCAAAGATCAACATGATCAATGGATCACAGACCCAAAGGGCATCACCAAGCATATTAAGTCCTCTCTCGAGGTGATCCTACGAGCCCCCGAAGTGCTTTCAAATAGCAAGCTTGAAGCGAGCAGCTCCTGCTCAACTATGTAGACTAGAAGCTCTCTGCTACAGAGGTGGAGGTCTTGGGGAGACTGTTCACTGTTGAGGAGGCTGATGAGGTACTGCTACACATGAATAAGGACAAGGCACTCGGTCCAGATGGTTTGTCTATTGAGTTGTATTTGGCGCTTTGGGGCACTGTTAGAGATTCCTTTATTAGGATGGCAAACACAGTTTGGGAGAGAGAATCCTTGTCTCCTAGAGTTAACAAGGGACTCATCCAATGGGTCCCAAGAGGACAGGTGATCATGCACTATGGCTCGCATCCACCTAGTGCAATTCCTAGACTCTAACGAGCCGTGGCAGGCTTCCTTGAAGAGGCTATTCGTTCAACTTCTGTTAGGCACTTCCCTACAATGGACATGTGGGCCAAAGTGTTCTCTAGTGCTCCCCTCTGTTTGAAGTCGGGTTTCTTCAATAGACTGGTTGCTGCATGGAAGGAGGCATCACTTCCATGAGGCATCACATTACTCAGCTAGAAGGGACTGCCTGCTACTGTTGTCACCTCAGACTTTTCTCTCAGGCTGTCTCCATGGTGGCAGGTAGCTTGGCCTAGTGGAGGTTGTTTTGCCGTGGGAAATGAAGCACTGGTAGGAAGGGTTGCAGCAAAAGGGGTACAAGTTTGGGAAGACCTCTGGGACCCCTACGCAAAGGACTGGCTATCTCCCCTATAGGTTGGGGTGAAATATATGCTCTCCCAAGACGAGCTCCGGCTGGTGGGATTAATCCTAAGTAGGATTCCAGCTGACTGGCCATCCAACCCTCAACCCCCACCTGGCTCCTTAGCTGATGAGTGGGAATGGGGACAGGGAGTACCACTTCATAAGCTTAATGTGAAGATGACTGACAGGCTACTTGCTTACAACAAGGACTAGTTTCAGAAGGCTAATGACAGATGGTTAAGATCAGACCTGGAGCATCTATGGAGGGGAAGATTCGAGCGGCCTTGGAAGGCCACCCCCTTTAGCAAGGTGAATTTATTCATGTGGTGAATTGTTGGAAGTCATTTCCCAGTGGGCAGCCATGTCCCCTGGCTTCTGGTGGATGATAGATGTAAATTTTGTCATTCCTTTGCTGAGACCATCACACATATATTTTGGGGTTGCCCGTGGGTTCGAAATGTGTGGAGCATCATACGCTCACAATGTGCTAAGGTACTGGGCTTGGAGTTTATATCCAAAGGGGCTACTATGTTTGGTGCGGAGATCGGCTCAGACAGAACTGAGATGTGGAATGTCATTAGATATGCGACATTACATAGATTTTGGGTGGTCCGTTATGATGTCTCAGTTAATAGGTTGTATGTTCTTTCTTTGTCCTTCAAGCAAGTTGTTATAGATGTTGCCATACAGTCTAGGTGGCTTGTTGCCAATTGGCTTGATGAAGCAATTAGATCTCAGATGCAGGGCATCCTGTATGAAATATCCCTTGGCAAATTTTGAGTAATATATGAGTAGACCAGTGTTCCGCAAAAACTTGCAAAGCCTTACAATGAAACTACAAAGTTTTAGGTTTCACCTGACTTTTTTCTATTTGCAGGTTTGTGGAAATTGTTCTTGTAAGCGTTTCATAGGTATTTGACTTGGAAGATTAAGAATCCAAATTTTATGGCTTTTCATTCATAAAACATGCCTATTTTTTAGTCCACTAGAATATAAAATCGAGGTTTTTAAAGTGTGCATGCTTTTCATATATAAAAATGTTTAATATATATAGCTTTAGATATATGGGTTTTAGTTGGATGAATTATGGTTTATGGAGGAGGATCTAGATATCCTTATCTCCCTTCTAACCTATAAGGCATTGCCACATTTGGCTTAGTCTCCTCTAACAACAGGATTTGCCCTCTTTCATTAGTGTGCTCACTTCTCCCTTCGTTGGCTTTTCCCTCCTTTGCATACCAGCTTGTCATATGCCTTTCAGAAGTATTATGTGGATGTTGCAACTATTCCTAGTTTAGTGGCTTCCACCATCACTATGCTAGATATGGAATTTATGGGGCCTCAAGACATCAACATCAATATGCAAGGGCATGCTGGTTATGGATTTCCTTCTATTCCTAAGTTTGGTGGCCAAGATGGATGGTTATATTCCATGCGTAGGGCTTTAAAAGGGGACATGTACTATGGGGTAAGAATTGATAGATGTGTTATCTTGCAATGCAGCAGCATAGCTATTTGTGAAAGGGGCTTCAGTATTCAGAACATCATCAAGAACAAGCTGAGAAATAGATTGGAAACCAAGAAGTTGGATTCACTTATGCAGATTTCAATCGAAGGACCACCCCTAGTAGAGTTTGATTTTGTGCCGGCTATACAATTATGGCGGAATGCAGCCAAAACATGCAGACATGCATACAGTGAATTAGAATGATAATGCTTTCAATATCTGATTATAAAATCGTTTAGAGTAGTTGTAAAATATAAGTTTAAGATTTGTTAAATTTTTGGAAATATGGTTGAAAGTTTTCTAAGGCCATGATGACACAGGATAAAATTCAAACGTGTTCAAGTGCTCAAATTTCCCTTTTCACAAGGCTGAATCATAATATCTCAGGTTTGTGATTGCTAGGTTGATTCAAAGACTTGAAAGTTTTGAGATATCAGGTTTCTCATTACGCAACCAAAACTATTTTTGGGGAACATTGCAGTAGACAATAAGAATTAAAAAGTTCACTACATGTGCAACATATGTATAATATGTCTTTCTTAAATGTTGTCATAATTATAGATTTTAATGTGCATTTGAGTGTCCAAATTAACTCTCGAATTTTCCGTTTACAATGTGGTAGGGAGCACATCTTCGTCCAAACATACAATAGTTACGTTGAACAGACAAAGGTTGGGATGAATGGCACCTTGACTTAATGGATTTACACGATTTATCCGACTTCGATGTTTGGTTCAATTTGTGCGCATAGCTTAAATAAAACCTCCTGCACGGTGTCTAACTGCCTACTGAAGAGAGTGTAAACACGACCAGGGGCTCGGTACAGCTGCGGTGAACTAGTTACTAAAGTCACTGCGGTGAGCCAGCTAGTAACTTGGGAACTTGGGAAGCGTACTGTGCTCATCTGCCACCTTTTAGGCCCGTGTCACTTGTGTGGAGGGACGTTATGTGCAGTAGAGCGGTATCTTCATTGCTCAGAGGCTTCACACATTGAAGAAGGCGGCAACAACTAATAAGAGATCTTTAATCATGGTTGAACGCGAGTTATTGTGGTAGGTCGCAGGTGTACCACTGGCTGCTCGGGTCCGCTGCCCGCTGCATTGCCAGCGGACCACACGAGCCCGTAAGTCTACGTCGGAGCAGCTCTGCAGCCGACAGCCAACCCTGTGCACATCTCGCAGTAGTTACTGCTACAGTAACCAATCAAAATGTAGCATAGCTCTGGCCCTTGCAGGGCTCATTGCCTCATTGCAGTCAAAAGCCACGTGAGAGGATCCCGGTTTGCATGAACAAGGGATCTCCAGGGAGTCCAGGCTTTCATCAGGAAAAGAGTCAGATCACTCAGATGACTGAAGCTGGTCATATAATAAGGAGCGAAAATCGATGTCTTAGTTCGAACCGATACTTGTTTAACCCAGCTATCAGGTTTGCGTGCTCGGGACTCCGACTCCGAGTCGGGAGAGAGAGCTTTGTTTTGGAATCTGGATTCGGGACCCTGAAAGATGTGGCGGTACACTTAATTGAATATAGTAGTTAACGATCATTAAATGTTCAAAGAAATGCACCCCGTTCCCAAGTGGCAAGTTGCGTTTACTTGGGTTCCGAAAGAGTGGGCGCCTTAAATCCAGAGTGAAAATGAGATGGATTGTCCATGTTGACATTCCGAACCGAACTCCTGAAAATTTCGTGCTCTTTGAACTTTTCATCCAGCAATTTGCAGTGCTAGATCACAAATATATGCGGAAAGAGACTGAACTTTAGTGGGGCAAGTCGAGTAGACCAAACATCGACGTCGCGTGTCATTCCATCTTTTACTGTGAGAGCCTTGCCGTGCTGGAAATGGTAATCCAGGGGCCAGGGCGTCATTATAGTCACTCATATTGTATTTTTAAATTCAGCAGCTTTGTATGCCGATCTTTCATTGGTATTTGTGAGTTGCTTAGAACTTCGGTGCCAGGTGACGACACCCATATTTTAAATAATTGAGCTGGGCTTTCGAAATTGGGTTTTCTTCCTCAACTTCAAGGTGCCACGTGGTTGGAGCAGGAGAAAGAAGTTGTTGCTGCAAACTTCAAAGCTGTGGACAATGAGAACGGATCTAAACGGCGATCATTTCTCAACAATTGAACTAATGGATGCGTTTGAGACACTGGTACTAGGCTGGGAGTTGTACGCCAATGTTGAACGGGCCCTGGGACTCGGGAGGAGACGACCCCTCATATGAGCTGACAGCTACCGTGGGAATAGGGGGACCAGTGACCACGACCGTGTCTCTCTCCTTTAACGTCTCACGGTCTCACTCAGATTGCTTTCTTTCCTCTTCGTCCTTTTGTATTATATAATATAATAGACAATAGATCTCAGGTCATACTGGATGCTAGAATATATATATATATAATAGGTAATACTCCTTCTACGTCTCACTCGGCTTTCACTCGGCTTTCTTTCTTTCCTCTTCGTCCTTTTATTATATATAATTGGTAATAATAGATCTTAGAATATACGAGATGTAAATCGTTTAACAATTCCTCCATGTAGATGACAGGTGCAAGCTTTGCAAGGCTGCTGTAGAATCTCTCACTCACTTGTTCTGGGGCTGCCCATGGGTTCGCAATGTCTGGGGTACTCTTCGAACTCGGTGTGCTAAGACGTTGGGATTGGAATTTATTTCCAAGGGAGCAGCAATCTTTGAAGCTACCCTAGAGCATGACAAAGCTACCCTATGGGACCTAATTAGATACGCCACTCTACATAAGATGTGGATGGTTCATTATGAGGCTTCAATGAATGGTTTTGTTGTGTTTTATGTTGTATGTAAGCAGGCTATAGTGGATATAGGTGTGCATGTTAGTTGGTTGGTGACATGTTTGCCAAAGGAAGTAGAGAGACTACGTCTCCAGAGCTTGTTGTATGAGATGTCTTTTGGGCTGCACGTAATATAAGAGAAGATCACTTTTCACCAAAAAATAATAATAATTACATCAAAAAAATCACAACATGCCCTACCCTTTTATATTTTTATGCATACAATCTTTAGCTTTCAATGATGATTGAATCTTTACAAATAAAGAAAAACAGAGGAGGCATAAGTTTAAAGAATAAGCTCAAGAAATTATAATGTACAAAGTCTGGGGTAACCATAATGTGGCACCAAGGTTTTGGACTAGGATTGGCAACACCTCGCTAACATCAATACTCAAAAAAAATCTTAGTAGACCAATAACCACAAGATTTAACTAGAGACATATCAACTACTAGATATAAACACTAAGTTCAAATAGTTTAGTAAGCAATGGAACCATATGAGATAGGTTTGGGGGCAAGAAACTAGGCTAGAACTACTTGCGCAAGTGGTTGGAAGCCACATGGCTAGGAAAGACATCAAAGGCCTCCATCTAGGCCCCTAAAAGGCCATTTATAGGCCACCCCTCTAGTCGGCTGGTAGGGGCAAGTTGAGTCAACTGGTAGTACGGACTGTATAGTCAGTCATTTTTGCAAGGCCTTGTGCCTAATATAGGGGGGCCATTTGGGCCTCCATATTCATCACTTGAAGTAGACCTCAAAGGAAAAGAAAGGAGCAACACATAGGCATCCACGGGCCTTATCATGGAGGTGAAGGAGACCTACAATATGCAACAAACTTAGCTCAAGAAGGGGAGCCCACCTCTAGGGCACCAACTCCCTTTAGTAAGAAAACCTCTCAAAATGTTGAGTATGAGATGAATTTATTAACAATATGCCATGAGTAGAAATCATTCAAATTAACATGGTTGTGTTCGACACTAAAAGAGCTTCAAATATGTCTTTACACCTTGAAATTCAGGTAACACATGAAAAAGTTACATCAACTTGAAAGGAGATGGGTTTTCATATTTTAGTGTATTTTTTGTTTTACCCCCCCTCATCCAAAAGACCCCCCCCTTGGGCCTCACATATTATGAAAAATATGTACAAATCTTAAAGTCTTGCATATTTTTGAAGGTATATACCTTATATTTTGTGGGAGGGTAGACATGAAATTTTCATATTTTTCTATTGCATCTTTGAATTTTTTTAAGGAAATCCATGCACATTATATCTGGACCTTGTCCCCCCATACCTTGGATTTTGGTCGAGGGTAGTACATATTACATATTGAGTTGGCACCTCGGAAGCTCACCTAAGCTAGTTTTTCGAATAGCAAGGTGGAAGGGATCTCTAAACAGAGAGTCTACATAAGCTCAGTGGAGCATGCAAGCTGAAAGATCTAGATGTGCCAAGCATATAGTAGGAGTACATTGGTAATGTATTGTGTCCAGTTTTTAGGACAGCTGGATATATATAAGTGTTGCTTCTATATTTGTCTTGGATATGGTGTCTATTCTGGCTTGCATGTCCCTTTGAGCTTTCCTATCTCACCTAAATTTGGGAGCTGATATCTATTGGCCACGATAATGAACTGAAAGAGTTAAAGAGATTGAGCCTCCCACTTGGCTACAATTTGAGCTTGCCTGTCTCACCAAAATTTGGGAGCTGATATCTATTGGCCACGATAATGAACTGAAAGAGTTAAAGAGGTGGAGCCTCCCACTTGGCTACAATCCTTTAGACACTGAAGCTAATTTCTCTAAGTAATGAATCAAGGTCGTCTTGCCGCAAGGTCCTTGCCTTCAAGTTCCACTTCTTGAGAACTTCCACCAGGGCTCTAATACCATATTAGAGAATGGAAATCCCACCAGAATGTATCCCATAGTGGAAGACTGATACATGAGCCCAACACTTACATGCAAAGGTGTTTCACTAACAGAATCAACTTCATAACATGTGTGTACAACCATTCATGTGTTGTGGAAAATGAAGGTTCGGATCCACTTTAGTGTTGAGAGAGTCATGGGAGATTGCTACGAGGAAAGAGCTGTTGCCTTAGGCCACCATGACTACCCTAACCACTTCAACTTTGGTGGCAATGACAATGCCTACAAACCCTGTATTAGTGAGAGCATGGTAGATCTGGGAAGCATAAGCCTTAGCTATTAGTGTGGGTACAATAGCAGACATGGTCCTTCCTCATATTCATATGGAAAACTCTTCTTTTGAGGCTTGGACAACATTGAGGGATATGTATGCATTCAACAATGAGGTGAGAATCTTGGACCTCAAGACAGAGTTGTACGGCATGAGGATGAATGAAGAAATTCGGTATAGGAATACATCACCAAGATGAAAGTGGTGTAGGATCAGCTAGTAGCAGTTGGTCAAAGGATGAGCTTAGCAGGATGGCAAGGCTATTGTTGGGACATGATCCCCTAGAGTTATAGTAGTTTTTGTGACTAGAATGATTGCAAGGTACTACTGTAGCAAGAAGCTCGAGAAAAGAACTACGAATGTATGGATAAGGATGACAAAGCCCTAATAGCTCACGACATGAGCCAAGGTAAGGGCAAGGGTAAGCCTGGTGGATAAGGATGAAAAATCCCTAATAGCTCAGGATAGGAGCAAAGGCAAGGGCAAGGGTAAGCCTGGCAAAGGGGGACAAACCTGATGAAGGAGCAGACTCTTCATATGAAGATAACAAGAAGAAAAACCAAGAAAAAAAGTGCTTCTATTATAATGAGCCAGGGCATTTTGTGAAGGATTGCAAAAAGAAGAAGGCCGGTTAGAAGAAGAAGGGTTGCCATCTTAGAGCGAGAGGAGTCAGCTCAGTTGGTGATGATAGAGGAACTTTCCTTAATGGCAACTCTGAGTGCTATTGATAGGAGGAGTCAGCTCAGTTGGTGATGATAGAGGAACTTTCCTTAATGGCAACTCTGAGTGCTATTGATATTAGGTGGACCCCAGTGGTACTGTCAGGATGTCTGACATTGATGATTGGTTAAGAGAGAACGATGATTTTTTGTGAATGACTATGTAGAAAGTCATCATTTCCTTCACCACTTATGCCACAAAATGCTTGCCCCTCTGTCGCTAACTAGCCCAATCGGACAACCAACCCAATAGAACACATCCTTGTATAAACACTTGGCTGTGGAGCGTGCGCTATAATAGTCCCTTAGTGCCCAGGCTTCCACCCACTTGGTGCAATAATCTGTGGCTACCTAGCACATAGCCATTCTAGGTCCGTGCAATTGTAGGCTTGAAGAGACCCATGAAGTCCAATCCTGACTTTTGGAAAGGGCCCAAAGGAAGCATTGGTTGCATCAATATGCGGTCTCAGTCCCAAGGCTGTCCCAGCCATTGACATAGATTGCACCGTAGCTCAAAATGGGCAGGAATATTTTTGTAGTGTCGACCACCATAACCCTACTTGCAACACCTTCTTGGTCATAATTTCTCCCACAAAGTGACAACCTACTGCTGCCACTGTGCAATGTGCCTCCATGAGCACCGCTTCCTGCTCATGTGGCACCACACATCGGAGTGGAACATTCGTCAAATGTCTGTGGTAGAGCTAACCAAGCATCACTTCGATTTGTGGCTTCTGAGTAATTAATTCTGTTTATCCCTATTGAGATACATGAAAGAGTGCTAAACCAAAATCATTCCGAATAGCTTCCAAGGTACAACATAGGAGGAAGAAGCCCTCACCCAAAATTTTGGCCTTGTACTTGTTGGAGGGCATCTCACATTCATACTCTCAGAACCTCCCTAGTCACTAGACAATGCCCATAAAGAAGAGGTACACCCCTCGCCCTACCCAGTTTTCATGCTCAGGATTGGTTCGTTCTATACGTAGTTCACAAGTAAACAAATGCTTTTGGCAAGACTCTTGCCACCTCTCCACTCAGAGTCTTGGGCCCTTATTGCAACAACCGCCTGCAAAATGCATTTCTCCTCTTCCCTCGGCACCATAGACAAACCTCCTGCCAAATTCTTAGGGATTGTTTCTGTATAAGAGCCAGGGTCTCCTCCCCAGCTCCTTTCTTCTGAGATGCAGTTGGTGGCTCACTGTTATCTAGTTCCTATATGGTTCGTCCTACTTCAATACTTTCCTCGGACATTGAATCAATCTAGCCAAATATCTGTTCAAACAATTTTCACCTTGATTATACATGCCACATGTAGCAGTGCACGGCAAGCATGCACTGACTGCTCCCTTGGAACTCTTAGTTTAGCCAAGAAATTTCTCACAAAGCAAAACCAATACTGTTCTTTCAAGCATGATCATTGGAGCTTGGGTGGAATACTCCCAAGTAGGGGAAAATAAATAGGACTATATTGAGCAAATAATTTATGCCCCTGTAGTAGAATTAATGAGAAGCCATCAATATATTGTGCTTGCTTTGAATAGTTTGAATGAAATTAGGAACAATGATGTCTTACAAGGAGTCTAGGATTGTTGTACAAGAGGGACATATGAGAAGTCCCTAAAAGAAAAAGGTTGTGGGATGCATACATTATGCAAACTCTTCGTTTTGTGTAGGGAATGTCTAGAATCACAAGAAAAGGCTTTGCTTGTGCATTGTAGAGGGTGGTTTACTTCTTAAGTCCACAAATGGCATCCCACAAAGATATTTTCCAAGCTATAGATTGGCACATGTAGCCCATACGATGATAACCTCACTTCTATAGGTTGACACACTTGTATGATGTGAATATATTGCCATCAGATGCACTAGGAAAATCATTGCTACAATCATTGCTACATCCTCTAAGGAAAGTGCATTGTGAGATCCCTCTGGGATAAGCATCTACAATGGTGTTATTTCCTAGGATGTTTTCTTAAAAAGTAAGTAAATAAATAAATATGTTGCATTTAATAAAGGGTGGTCAACCTAGCAAAAAGAAGACCGAATTCGTGGCCAAAGATGGGTTAGCATGTGTTGCATGCAGCAAAGGTAAAAACATTACCTACCTACCAATGGGTTAACCCAAGCTTCCATTCTCTAGGATGTTAAAAGGAAAAAAAATTCATGCAAGCACTCACGCACCCTTTTTTAGTTCTATCGAGGGGCACCTGCCTTGGGCCTACATTGCAAGTAGCAGGCGTTGAATATAGGCCGTCGTCTTGGTAAAGTAGGCACCCTACCACTTGGGCTATGGTGACATCAGCTCATTTGCGAGGACGTTAAAGCGAGAGTGGTGATGGGAAAAGGTGCAATGAGTAGAAATATGGAGTGAGGTTTTTGGGAGGGTGGCAATGGTTAAACCTTTTCCCTTCCTCATTGGAGGTGAAAGCTGATCTGGATTACTCCACGACTCGGAGAAGCGATGCACAATTGGACGGCCACATGCGAGAAAGAGCAGCAGACTCGAGAGAGTGAAGGGTTCATGTTAAAATGGATGTCCGAGGCCAAAGAGCCTGCCAGCGCACACACCTCATCGCCTGCCAACGGGAACTCAGGGACGTGTCCGCTTCCCAAGCGCACAAGTCGATCCAGTATATTTATTTTGCAACCGATAGAAAAGAAAGAAAATCGCGAGGATTTGTTTTATAATGAATATTTTTTGTACGAAGGGGGGTTGGAATGCAGGGCATGTGCCTCGGTTTTACACGGCAATAAATGAGACGAAAGAAGGCAACGTGGAGAAGAGGAACTGAGGTGGACGCAGGGTCGAGGGGACGCGTGGCAAATGGAGCGGTTGGACGTGCATGAACGGGGATTTACGTGCACACTGCATGGGCGAAGACTCCTAGAATCTTCCCAAAGCCCTAATAATAAAATAATGATAATGATAACAAAATCTAATATTATATAGTAATATGACTAATATCTACTATTATATAGAGAAGTCAATAGAGTGATAATAAACATGTAGGATTATCTAATATTATATTCGTACGTAGGCTGTCTATGTTAGTACAGCAGTTCAATGTTTTAGAAGCCACTTTGCACTTCACTCTTTCTTCTACTGTTCTTCTTCTTCTTCATTTTGTTCGTCTTCTCTTGCTTTTGCTTGCTCGTCTACTCTTCCTCCTTCCTCTCCATCGAGGATTCCATCGCTCCCGACAATAGCCCCTCCCTTAAGGTTGTTGCTCGCCTCCCTCCTTCCTCCTCCTCCTCCTCCCACCTTTTGAGCTTCTTTTCTAGCGTAGATGGATCCCTTCTGCTTCACCTTCAAAGCTCTGCAGCTTTGCCCTCGTAAGTCTCCCCCATTGTTACCTTCCATTGGGCCCAAATTTGCCTGCGTTTTCTTTCTGCTTCTTGTTGCTCTCGACGGTATGATCTGTAGGCCGCATTTCCTTTGCTTGAACCTATGTGGTGTTGGGCTCAAAACCTCGCTGAAACTGCTCTGCTGTGCTTTCCCGCAGGTCAAAACCCTCAATTTGGCGAGTATGTCCATGGAAAGCCCCGAAACGTATGAAGAATCCGCTTCCTGCGACAAGCTTCTTCTGTCTATGCAATCTCTGCGGCCTCTGATCAACGGTGGAAGCAACGACATGTTTCACTCCAGCTTCCAGCTGGGGTCAGGTGCTACCAGCATGAGCGCGGTTGTGGACCGATCTCCCACTACGATGTCTGCTGAAGATCTTGAAATTCTGGACAGTCCTACAATGCTGAATTCCTATGAGCAAGATATGCTTCTTTCTAGTCTGGGAACGTCGTCGTCCAATCTGAGTATATCCTGTGATGAGTTATCTCCTCACATGGACCACCCGGACAAATGGAATCTGCCATCTGAGTCCAGCTGTCCCGTCTGGAAGATTAACAACGATTTCTCGACTGGCGAACACGGGCACGGTGACTACCTGCCTCAAGACACGGGAAACATCAGAGATGGCCTCCAGCCCACGAAGCCGGAAGTAGATCGCCTTGAGCGCAGTTGGGGTCAAGAATCTGGAAAACCTTCAGACCGACGACTGCTAGGAGACACGCTCCATACTCACTCTGGTGCAGAATCCAAATGCGTGTCAGCTTCGAATCCTAACCCCAAGCGGGGTTTCCCCAGGGCAAGTTCGTGCAATGACTTGTTTAAGCAGCTAGAATCTTCAGACAACAGCGACGAAATGGAGGATGTAGATGACGGTGTGAAGCGAGGTCATTCGAAGGCCCCAATGTCTAAGAACTTGGTGTCTGAGAGGAGGCGCAGAAAGAAGCTGAACGAGAGGCTGTATTCTCTAAGAGCTCTCGTCCCCAAAATCAGTAAGGTACCGAGAAGACAAAGTGGATGTATTTCTCTTCATTCGCTGTTGCTGTGTCACGCCTCCTCTTGTGCTGTTGCTTCTGTTCGTCAGATCTTTAATTCGAGCCGTGATGAGGTCTATCTTCGTTAGTTACAGCTATATCTTTCAATTCATCTATGAAATATTTGCACGTTTACTGCTGCAAGCAGACTTTTAACTTTCAAGTTATGAACTCCCCGTTGCGGAACCCGAATTGTGCAGATGGACAAAGCTTCTATCGTAGGGGATGCCATTAGCTACGTGCGAGATCTTCAGAAGCAAGTGGAAGAAATGCAAGCGGACATCGCAAATTTAGAGGCTAGTAAAGATTCAGCTGCCGGCGGTAGCATAGACCCGAAAAAGGACTCCAAGCGGGGCAACGCCAACGGTTTTGGAAAGAACATGCAGGAGCATCGGATCTTGGAGGTGATGAGAGGGGTTTTGTAATTGTCCCCGACCTTGTCTACTCCAAATAAACTTCTAACCCCTTCCTTTGTTCCTCTTAAATTGGCTTGCTACAGCTAGAGGTTTCTCAAATGGAGGAGCAGACCTATCATCTTCGTATCCATTGCAAAAGGAGTCCAGGGGTGTTGGTGCAATTAACACGGGCGCTAGAGGCTCTGGAGTTTGAAATCGTTAATGCGAATCTCACCTCCGTGAACGATCATATCCTGAACACTATCGTTGTGGAGGTGTGAAACTTGCTCTCTGTTTATGTGAAAATTTCCTTCTCCTGTACTGTGGGCGCATTTAACATTACTGTACATTCGATCAAAGAGTTTGTACGTGATCGGATGAATATGGGATCTGTTGTATTACAATCGCTTTAATTTTGTGAGAGAGCGCATTCTCAATTTCTGAGGTTGTGATTGTTTAGGTGAAAAACGGGCTCGAGATGAAGACCGAAGAGGTTCGGAAGATGACGCTAGACGTCATACCGAGGTTTGGCCTTTTCCTGTAGAGAGCATGGAAACGGCGCAGCCGCGGAGGGCGTCAGCGGCTTGGTGGTCGGTAAGGTGGAAGTATCACACAGGAGCCCCGCAGTGACAAGAGTTAAGAGAAGGGCAGAAGCCATTTTTGCGGCAAGATGGTCGGCCGAGTTGCGTCTCTCATCAGCCGTTTATAATTATCCCCGCGCCTAAGGATCGAGGGAGGGTTTTCACTACTCAGCAACGCCGAATGTGATCGTGCTTCGCAATGCTTGTGTCCTTCGAGGCTGCAAAATATGCGCTAGTTTTTTGACGGTTGTGTGATTGGAACTTCAATCCAGAATGCCAGTGTTTCAACAGAAGGTATTGGCAGTCGGAAGGCGAGCTTGCAAAGCACTAGGAAACGAGATACAAACGTAAAACGAACCTTACGAAGCTTAGAGGTTGAGAAGTGTGATTGAGTGGGAGTGACTGGTGCTGGTTGCTGTGCGTGTAAATGGTGGTGACAGGAAGTTTAATGTAGTGGGTATTCGTGCATCACGTTCTCTCTCCCTTTAAATGAACGACAGCACACGGCCCTTGTGAGTGCTGTCGTTTTTTACTTTACGTCTTGGATCGCTGTTTTATCAGATTCTGCACTTCTTATTATTTTGTATGTGGCGTCTTTGTCTTGTTGTTCACCGACCTCTACTGTAATGTTCACACTAAACTTATTTTTATTGAGATTCCGCAGCAGATAAATTTCCAAAACCTCCTAGTTTTCAAATTCGAAGGTTGATTTGCCGTTCCACCTCACGATTTTTCGTGAATGCTGGAATCAGAGTCTACTAACAACATAAACATGAGCTCTACTTATAATAGGTGAGCTGTATGATTGAGAAAGAGAGGAGTTATTGATATAAATTACTTAAACTTGCCAAGCCTTTTATATATATTTTAAGGAAAGGCCCACCTTAGAGGTAAGTGTATTTGTCAAATAAAGTCAAGTACAATCTTCTTTTTTAGACAAAGGGCTTGTATTATCTCGGGTTTTTTTTAAAAACCGGCCAAGCCTTTTATATGTATATAAATATATATATATAACCTTTGATGTGCAAGTGATTTTAGAACGCTATGGAATTTTAGCAAGAAGACATAAATTGAGAGAGAATGTCCCCACAACATTGATAAACTTGTGGGGACATCAAATGTAAAGTGTTTGCTTGAATTGGGAAAGCCATGAAGATATTAGTAGATTAGCTTATTTCTTTTCCACATATGGCAAATGAATGTGATGGTAGTTGAAAGAGTAGATATTGTAACTAGTACATGAGGTAGAAATTATGGTAGCCTAGGACGACAGACTTGTGTTTGAGATCTTTGCTTACATGGTAGAGCTATGGCAAGTGCTCAAGCGAGGGTGTGAGTGGGTTAGTCTTATTAATTGAGTTCCCAAGTCTTACTTGGGAGTAATTGGAGGAAATGTAGAGATAAAATTTATAGCACACGGGAGTAAATAGATAAATATTATATCATTAATGAAATGACTATGCAAAGAGTGGATAACTATCAATGCAAAAAGTAAAGAGAATAATATTATATCATTAATGAAATGATTATGCAAAGAGTGGATAACTATCAATGCAAAAAGTAAACAGAGGAGCATAGAATTATCTTAGAAAGTACCAATTTTGATTGCATTTTGTAAGTTTTTGTTAATGAAGTACACCTTAATTAACACAATAGTAATACATGATTAAAGAGACTAGCTTGGCCTAGCTTAACTTAATGCAACCTAACATAACCCTAACCTAACCCAGGCTAATGAAGCCCCAACCAAATCCAATCCATTGTAACATAACTTTGCCTAACCAACCTAACCTTTAAATCGATTGCATGCAACCAGACATTTTGACGCAGCATGATGTAATCCAGGGAGGGTAGAAGGGAGAGGTTTGAGGGGGAGGAGGATGAGAAGGGAGAAGGGGAGGGGGGGGGGAGGTGAGGAAGTGGAGTGGTGGGGAGAGGGACGGAAAGATGGGAGGTGGGGTAGGTGAAAGATGGAGAGGGGTAGTCAAGGGAGAGATGGGAAGGGGAATTCACGCACGCGAGAGTGGGAGATGAGATGGTGAAGGGACTCAATGGAGATTCGGGGGAGAAGAAAGATGGCACATAAGGTGGGAATAGGGAGGGGGGGCAATACAAATTGATCTGTGAGTAATAGTAGTAGGGGGTATAATAGTCTCCGCATAATAGGGCCCCCCAAATGAGAGATTTGCTTATTAATAAATAGTTGTCGGGCAGAGGATGGCATATGCGAAGTATCCTAAGCGGCGAGGCAGATTAATGACTTAAGGGGGGACTACGACGGTTCCAGAAGCCACCGAATCCAAAAAGTTTTGGGGTTCTGGGCCTAGCCCTTGGATATAGGAGATAGGAGGGAGATCAATGACAGTTAATATAGGCAAGGAAATTGTGAAGCTCTCTCCAAGGAAGAAGGGAGAGAGACGAGAGGGAAGGAGGGAGTGGCAAGGAAGTAGGAGGAAGACGGGAGGGAGGAGGGAGGAAAGGAGCAGTATGAGAGGAGGGGAGTGGTATGAGAGGAAGAGGGCAGGAAGGAGGGAGTAAAGGAGGGACCGCATCAGGAGGAGGATGAGAGCAAGATGCATTAGGAGGAGGATGAGAGCAAGATGCATTAATTCGGGGAAAGTGAATAGGTTAATGAAAGTCATGGAGGGAAGAGAGAGAAAAATGAGTAATTCTTTTTTTCTTTAAAGAATAGAGATAATGTAAATAAGATCGTACTAAAAAATTGAATGAACATGTTTGTAACTTCGTGATTTTTTCAAAGATTGTTGCCACGATTGTTAGTGATGTGCGGTTCAAGGTAGTCGAGCGACACAAGGCATCATTGGAATGATTTGGTCGGAGAGGATCCCGAGGTAGCTCCCATGAGTGAGAGTGATACTCTTGAGGGAAACATTTCAAGGAAATGTGTGGTAGAGGTTATAGACAAGGAGGGCAAGTCAAGTGCTTCACAGGTTTAGTTGTTCTGATTATTCCTTGGAGTCCCTATTTTAGTGTTGAATGAATTTATTTTTCAGGATTGCCTAGTGTGGGTTGAGTTCCTCGGGATGCCTCCTTGGATAAGAGATGGGATTGAAAGGCTTTCAAGTTCCTTGGGAAATTTAATCCTTGTTCCTTCATTAGCACAAATTTGAGCAAGTCGTAGAAGGTGTTATATTTTGTGGGATAGGGGTTCAGATATCCTTGATTTGGCAGAGATTATGTTTTTGGATGGTACTTCGCTTGTTTAGCCCGTTTGTTTTGGTCCGTTTCCTAACACATGCTTCATATGTATGGAAACAAAATCTTTTCACTAGGCTCCTTGTTAGGTTGTTCAAGAGCAGCCTAGTTATCCATCTCATCTTGACTTCAAAAATTTCTTACAAAATGCCGTTGAAGAAACTTTTCTATCGAGAACGTTTATTTTTCTTCTTATAAGTTCCATATTATTATACCCTGTTGTTGGTTTAGCACTTGAAATCTACATATATATATATATATATATCAATCAAGTCTAAATTGCATGAAAGAAGAGATTGTAGTAATGCATGAAATGACATTCAAGCTCACATGAAATGATGAAGAAGAAAGAGAGATCGGCTCACGAAGTAAACTCGCAAAGTCTTCTATTAAATTCTATCAACTACAAGCTATCTGATATGTGAGCAAAGAACAAACTAGTCCAACATGACTCGATTCACAGATGTTGCCACAACTATCTCCTTAGGTCGATCGACCTTGTTTAAAGCTCACAAAACCTAGCATCACTGCATGGACACACACACACACCACTGAACCTAAGCTGGTCGGGTAAAAGAGACGGCAATTTTTTGAGATGCTTCGCATTTATAATAGCCAAAGAACTCGTGAGAACTACCAATCGCCTCGTCCACATCCACTACATGAAGACCGAAATGCCATGTAGCAATTCATGCATAGACTGACCAATCGAATGGAATACGCTTGCAGACAAATGGGCTCGCTTCTACCAGCCACAACCGCATTAATCAACCAATGAGGAGATTTCACAAGAGAATGCCTCAAACCTTAGTCTACCACTAAGTCTCTCCATGAGGAAGACCAAGGAATCCAACAAGGATTTCCAACAATCCCCCCCGTGACCAAAATGGGGAGAGATGAACGTGTCTACAAAAGACCAAAGACAAATTGGCTACAAAAGTCCAAGCCTTCAAAAGGTCAATAATGTAACTTCTACAAAAGAACCAAATAACAACAAATGTCCACAAAGGACCAAGTAGACTTATAACACATAATCTACATCCATAAAGCCTTCTACTTCCATCAAGGCTACACTTTCATCCTTCTCTTCAATTGTCTGTGCTCTTTATTTACCCTTCACTGATCCAATTGCTTCATCTCGTTGCTTGGTATAAGATTGGGCTTTCACATGACCTTGCTCACCACAATAGTTGTATTTTTTGTCAATTCTAGCATCTAAAGCTGACTGTTTCCTCTTATCTTATGTAGAATAAACTTTGGTGTCAATTATTGAAGAGTTCTTCCGTTTTTCTTCACTCAACAACATACGTACACAATCACGAAAATCCATACCTTCATCAAGATAAGGAATTCGAACTGTCTCATTGTACAGAGAAGAGGGAAGGCTCTTCAAGAGAATTGCTTTCTTATCTTCATCCTCCACATTGCACCAAGCGAGTGGCAGTTGCCTTAATAATGCTTGCATCCTATTCAAGAAGACTCCAAATACATTAGGGAAAAAGGGAACTCATTTTGGGGCCCTGTAAGAAATTCACTATTTTTTGATTTATTTCTCTCCTAAAAGACCTCAAAAATATTAAAATACGGAAACGTGGCTTAGAACTGTCAGTAAGGACTACAGAACTATCAATTCAAAAAGGAATAAGATAACCTTTTGTCTGACTAACACGATTTTGCATTAAATATCTCCTTAGATTTTTTTTTAAAAACCAAAGATTCCGCATCTCTTTTGCTGACATGTGCAGGCCTTTCATAAAGAATCCATCACTGAACTTGGTGATTGCAAGTTTTTAAAATATTCACATGGATACCGCCACACTTCCACGATTCATGTTACAAAATGACTATGACATTGAAAAACAAACTTCGCAACCTCAGAAGCACAAAAAATGGTCGATACTAGTGAGTCACTATCTCAGAAGAAGCGATTACACCATCTTCACATCGACTTAGAAGAACAATATGCTCCAGCACAAAAAAGATGAAAGGATATGGTGCTGAATGCTCAACAGCGGGAAAATATGAGAAGACAAGGGCTTCAACATATTGACTTATGGTGCGATGGAAGCATATATCCAAAATGTCAAGTAAAAAACTCTACACCTCCATTTGTCAATCCCACCACATTACTGAGGTTTGCCGGCGATGGACAAAATGGACTTCTTGGTTATATTTCAGCGTAGTCTGCATTTGCAAAAACGTATAAAATGAACCTACAAGAAAAGGGGGCCAAGATGTAGGAGATAGCCATTCGTGCAAAATTGGAGCAGCAGTTGCAAAATGAAATTGAGGAGCATTCAAAGAGCAAAAAAGAGTTGACAAGAGCAAGAAAGAAGAGAACCGTGCTTGGAGACAGACTACGTAGCACGAAGATTAAAAACATTGCAAATTTGAAGGCTGGGACTGGTGGATGCAAGCGACGAATTCAGGAAGCAAGGTTAGATTGAAATTTATCATTTTGTATACTCAAAAAGGCTCTCAAATGACTATATCTATTTCGTCGATTATCGCAAAACAAGAATGGAGGTGCTGAATGATATAGGCATATTGTGTTGTTACTACAGGAAATTATTGGAGCCTGCAAAAGAAAATATGGACCTGAACCTTCTTCCTGTTAAACAAATGAAAGGATTGCTTTCTTGCGGTGTAGCAAAAGGTTTGATTGAGGAAAAAAAATACAAAACAGTCAAACGCAATGTTGTAGGGGACTTTGTATCCAATAATCAAGTTGATGGCACTATAATCCAAGAGGCTCTTGATGTTAGTGGAGTTAGCAAGAAAAGATATAGTTCGATTTTCCATGCGATATCCTCAACTTTGAAAGATCAAAGGATTAAACGAGTTTTACTGCCAAATCCAGCAACCGTGTGGAGGATAAGAGGTCATTTGAATGAAAGTATAGATGAATTTATTGGGAAATATATCCATATTGAATAAATATTTCATGGTGGTAAAGGAACCACTGTGTATGATCCTTGGAACAATATATTTGTAGATCTACAACAACTTCAAAGAAGAATGGTCGAGTTTTATGGAATAACATTTGAGGAGTGCAAAGGCATTTTGAAATTGGTTATCAAACTGGATGTGTGAGGTTGTAAAGGAAAAGAAAATGGAAGAGTTACTATTACATTGATGAATGGAGTAATTGATACATCATTGACTGAAGCGAGTTCGAAGTATTTTAGTGTGCAGTCAGAGAAACACATATGGTGGTTAGGCTCATTCCAGGTATGAACATTTTTTGTTTTATACTTGATTTTGGTCATTGTTTTCAAATCTGTTATAGTAAGACTTTTGTTTTCTATAATCTGGCAGGTGAAGACAGAAGACCATGAAACACTAGATTGGGTGTTTCACCACATGGAAATACCAAGAATAATCAAAAGGCAAGTGCAAGGCGAGAATCTCCATGTTGTAGGAAAAGGTGATTTTCAAGTAGAGTGGCACATGGCCGGGGATCTTAAAACACTTAAGTGCATGTATAACGTTAGTAAAGGAGGCAACTCAAAGTCGTCTCCTTGTCTTTACTGCAAAGAATCAGCTCAAGTAATGGATTCAAAATGGTGGAAGAGAGCACCTAATAGAGATAAAGTTGACCCTGACTTCAAGGCCATTCTTGACATTCCATTATGTAATGTTCACATCTGCACATTGCATGGTCTATGTCGAATTATTGAGAAATTGGTATTTTTATATATTGGATTTGCTTGGAACTTCCGTCCCAAAAAAAATAGCAAGGATGCTCTTCAAGCATTGGAAAAAGTGTTATCCGATATAGGTCTGCATGGAGGAGATGTTCAAATCACAAAGGATTTTAAAAAGTCTACCAATGGCAAGGAGGTACCAATCAAGCCCTCTATTGGTGGTGTTAAGGCAAGAAGATTCTTGTCTCGACCCAAACACAGTAAGCAAGTAAGGCAAGGTAGAACAGTTTCAAAGATTAATTATGGATTGTGGAAGCAAGTCCATAATGCTGTGAAAGATCATGAGGCAGATGGGGAAGCATGAAATAGGAAGGCAGAGGTGTGGAGGTCTCTTGATCAACTCTTCATGTTCTGTGACAAAGTAACATGGACAAAGAGTGATTACAAGAACTTTGAGGAGGCAATTAAACATTTTGGGAAGTCAATGAAAGACGCGTGGACAGCCTGCAATATAACTCACTACATGGTAAGGTTCTGTCTTTTTCTTTTACTTAAGTGTGATCCTCTTTTTTTTATGACTTACTATGCATTCTTATGTCTTACAGCATATCATCTACAACCACCTTCCCTATCTTGTCAAAAAGTATGGATGCCCAGCAATTTGGTCTACCCAAGGCATGGAGAAGTCTCACTACATGGCACGTAATGCATTTTTCAGACACACACAACACTATGGAGGGAGTCAGAAGGCAAATAGTCTGAAGGAAGTCTTCCAATGGTTTTACCGAGGCATACTACAGAGGCTGCATGCTAAAAGAAAAGTTGCTAGCTCCAAAATCAAGCTTGCTTTTCTTCTAGCCCAAAAGCAAAGACGAAGACAAGCTCTAGACAATTCAATGGCAGCAGAGAGACATAGACAATGGAGGGAATCGAAGATATTTAGAAACCATAAATGGACAAGTAAACATGAATAGGACTCATTTGTAACTTATTGGTGTTATGTCCACATGTTTTCAAACTCAATCAATAGAATTTTTTTTTGTGGAACAAGTGACTCTTGGTGTTATGCATCAAAAGTATTTCTTTTGTGAAACATATGATCTAAACGTAATACAATTTGTTCACAATTTCAATATATTGTTTGTTTAATATTTAATGACACCACTCTATCTAAATGTACAAATCATTTCATCTTCAACTTATTGTTCATTTATACAAGATCATAGCAGATATCAAAGACTTTGTACAAATCAGTTCAACTTTAATATAATGTTTGTGCTATATTTGATGACTAAATCCTATTTCTCCCAGGGCCTGCTGATCGGAAATCTCTTTTTGATCTTGATTGGAGTCTTTTTCTTCTTTATTGGCTTGATGTCGACTCTCTGTTTATCAATGCTTGCCTCTGTTGCTTATCTGGGAGGGGTATCCTTTTCTTCAGCTGTCTCCACCTGTTCCTCTTCTTGGATTGTGTGGCCTGATGCAATCATGGGTGGCTCTCGAAACCTTATCAGCTTGTGTTTTCCATAGCCCTCCAAACATTTGGGCTCCTTAACACCACATACTAATGCATAAGAAGTGTAAGACAAAAAGTAAGTGGCCCTAGAGGCCTGCTTATTCAAATAATCTCCAAATATATCTATGGCAGACAACCTCTCTATCAAAATGATCTTTTCCTTTTGCCATGAAAGATCATGTCCACCTAAAGCCCTGGACAAACATTTTAAGAAGTAAACAATGGCTTCTCCATTGTTGCTCAATTGCCTATGGTAAATCAAGATCTTAGCACTGCCTAGATCATGAATATAATGAGCTAGGCCTGACATTTTGCGAAACCCAATTGGCCTGCTTCCACTTGATCTCTGGAGGAATGTGTCATCCTCAATTTGTAGCTACCACATATCAAAAGATTGGAGTGAGACAATACACAACCTACAAAAACAAAGTTAAGCAGAAGACAAAGTATTTGATTTGAAGTACCTTCTCATTTTCATCAGCAACAAGCAGTTCATCTTTCCAAAGATTTATTCCTCTCCCCTCTTGTCCAGCCTCTTCTTTAGGCTTTTCTGTGTATAGTGCTGAGAGATTCATAGCTTCCTGTGTGAGCTGGAAGGCAGCTTCATCTGGCTCTTGGAACTTTTCAGCCTCTTTGAAACAAAATGTAAGGGCCTCTATAGGATCAAAAATTGTTTCCAAAGCCAGTAGTGAATGGTCATCCTCTATGCCAACCTCCTTGTCAAGCCTTGAAGCCTGGGCAATAAGGGAAATGGCATAGTCCTCCCTCAAATTGAACATACACTCTATATCATGGAGGAAAACATAATCTTTTCCACCAATCAAGACACCTGGAAGCATGGGCATTGCATAGTTGCTGCTCTGAACATCAAAATGTTCAACTGGCTCTGCTCCCCTCAGAGTTTTTGTCCTTTCTCTCTCTCCCTCTTCCGTTCTTGCTTTCGTTGAGAGCACTCTCAATGTGAGCTTGAGTTGAGAGGTTATATCTAGGTAATTTCTTAGATTGCTTGCATCGTTAATTGTTATGGCTTAATGAGTTTCTTATTGCACTTGGCACTAAATTCTTTTTTGAATTCTATGTTGCAGCTTACTGCATATGAGATAGCTCACGCAGGTGAGAAGAGGAAGTGTCAGCAACCTGATCTCACTAAGTTTCAAAGGAAGGTGTTGAAAAATGAGAATGTACACTTCTTAATGAATGTTGATTAGGACATCATTGAGACAGCTTTCTTAAATGGTGAAAGCAGTGTACAAAATTTGGTGAGGATAATGGCAGAGTGTGGAGGGAGGACCTTGCATGATCGATTTCCAGATGTTTTCATAGTAGAGTCTATAGACCAGTATTTGTACCACTTAGCGATGGAGGGTCGACGATGCCTCAGTCAAATAGATCGAGACATAAACTCATGTGACACAAAGTGGGAGGTCCTATTGTAGATGCCAGTGTCACGTACATCAAGAATGCATGGCGAGGTTACAAAGGCAAAGGAGCTGTCTCGACCTCCCTTCCATCAATGCACCCACCCCCCCAAGCACAACCGCAACCACAAGAATCAATGCACCCATGCCCCCAGTCAGTTGCCGCATTGCATCCACCACAACCACAAGCACCAATGCACCCACGTCCCCAGTCACATGTTGCATTCCACCCAATGGTCAAGAGCAGCCACTTGCAACCCCTCATCCTGAAGGTTGATATCTTCTTCTTGCTCTGCCATTTCTATGACCAAAGAAACATCCTCCTTTTCCTCTGCTTCAGATGTGTCTTCTTCTTCAATCTCCTGCCCTTGTTCATCCAAAGACTCCTGACTGAAGACAATGTACATAAGGAATGCCATGGTTTCCTCAAGCACTCTGCACTTTCTGGTGTGCAAGTTACAGTTGAATTTATATTGATTAGGTAGGCTGTCAAATCTTCTATTCACATGGTACCTCAGCCTGTCAATGGAGACAATATGATTTATATGGACAAAAACCTTTTCTCCTTCCACAATTCTTCCTGCCTCTATCAGTTCTTTGAAGGTATCCCAATAGAGAAAGAAAATCTTTGTGATGCTCTTATACAGAGCTCATTGTGAACTCCATGTTAAAAATACTATGGTATATATGGAAGTTACTCTGAGCCTTGCATTTGTGAAGAAACTCAAATAGGAGCAAATCTGCAGACTTGTCCTCTTCTGGTTCCTTTTGTTTTGTGATGGAAGAATTAGCACTCTGCTCCAGTCTCTTCTTTTTTCCTGTTCAAAAACTTATATACTTTGAATTCTATATGCTGACATATGCAATTAGTGAATGCATAGGATATCACCAGATAATTCCTTCATGAGCTCTCATGACTCACCTGGTGATTGCTGTGGTCTAATAATAGCAGCAGAAAAGTCCAGCTTCCTCTTGAAAGGTGGGGCCTGGGAGTCAACTGTTCCAAAGCAAAAACATTTCTCATCATCAAGGAAGAATTCCACAGGGCTAAAGATAGCAAAACAATGAGGTAGAAGTGAGAACCAAATCAGACACAGGAATTTGCAGCAAAACGCGATGGGGGACCATTTGGAAAATATAAAGCACTCTCCTCGCATTTTGTTGCAAATTCTCCAGTCCTGTTCATATGCATGTCAAATCAAACACTAGGTTCATCTCACTGATTCCTAGATAATATGATCTCATATGCAAGAGAAATGCTGGAGCTGAGTGAAGCTTTTCATGAGGAATGTGTCAATAACAGGAATTTGCAGCAAAATGCGATATGGGCTATTTAGAGATGTATAAACCACTCTCCTCGCATTTTGTTGCAAATTTCTAGGTTCTATTCATATCCATCTCCAATCAAATTCTTGGGTGATTTACCACATTCTTGGACAGTATCAATTGAAAATGTAACAAGAAGGGTGGAGCTGAGTGAAGACATTTGGACATCAAAAATCCAATGGATGGAAGAAATATATGTCAAAAAACATTGAAAACAATCTAGAATTCTGATCTATTTTTTCCTTTTCCATGCTGTTGGAGTTGCACTGGTGAATCTCCTGCTCTTTCACTAGCTTGAACTCTGCACACTAGGTAACCTGGAGATCTGGCAGTGGTAGTAGTCTTCAGGTAGGTTGCAGTCTGGATGGAGTGTGCTGGGTAGGAAAGAATCAGAGAGAAGGAAATGGAAGATGCGAGGGTCGTGGCAGGGATGAAAGATTGGGAGGCAGGGGAGGGAAGAGTGGTTGTGGAATTGATTATGAAATCATGAATGGCACAAGTTCCAAGGCATAAAGTGTACCTTTCACACGTGCCAAATTTCAAACTCCAAGAGATCTGGGTCCCATCCACATGTGTGAAAAATGACTACATTCCACACGTGTGGGATTTAGAAGATGCCTTATTTGTATTTGCACTTATTTGTGGTATCCTGTTTCAGACCTCTTGCCCTCCAGTCTCTGCTCTCTTGCCTCCCTACCTCCATACTCTGCAACATCAGCATCCTGACCAGCAACACAGGTTCATCCCCAGCACAGGGTACTCATAAGCAGCACAGCACATCCACAGATAGATTTCAGGTCAGTAACAATGGGTTCTTCCCTTAGTCTCTGCAATCTTCTTGCCTACCATAGAAACAATCCATCCTGCATGGAAATGCATAGACTCAGTCCATATTTTATTTAGTTGTCAAGACAGAGAAATCACTGTAGGAATGCAGATCTTCAAGTGTGATATTTGCATGTGAGGGTAAAACTGTACTTATGGGTTCTTCCTTCAGTCTATGCACACTTCTTGCCTTCCATAGACTCAATCCATCCTGCATGGTTATGCAAACACCTTCAAATGACTGAAGGCATATTCCAGCATGCTGCCTCATGAATTTGCAGGAAAACGCGAGGAGAAGGCCTTAGGAATTTCAAACAACTGAAATCGCGTTTTGTTGCAAATATTAAAATGTTGCTTCATCCACCCCTATCATTCTGGTTTTGTGACTTCCATAGCTATCCATGGTTGTACTCTTCTTGCATAAACTCCATTCATACTGTATTTAGTTGTAAAGATAGAGAAATCACTGTAGGAATGCACCAGCATGTCATTTCAGGAATTTGCAGGAAAACGCGATTTGGACCTGTTAGGAATTTCAAACTCCTCGTATCGTGTTTTATTGCAACTTTTTCTATGTTGCTTCATCCACCCCTGTGATTGCCTTTTTTTTGTCAAAACATGTTCTCCATGTCTATAATCTCTTTCCAATCCTTTGTATGCAATTTTTCAGAGTGATGGCAAGAACCAAGTCAACTGCAAGGAAAGCTGGCAAAGGGCCAGGGCTTGCAGGAACAGTAGCTGGTACCAAGAAATTTAGTGTGCCTCCAAAGGGAAGAGCTGCACATGGCAGGAAGGGTAAGCCAATGAGCCTGCTCAAGCAAAAGGCCAAGGGATTGAATCATGGTGTAGGTGTGCTAAGGGAGATCAGGAAGCAATAGAAAGCTATAGGCTTTGCAATCCTTATAGGAAATGGCAGAGGATTACTTGGAAAAATATTTTGAAGATGCAACGCTGGTAGCAGCCCATGCTCACAGGGTGACTTTGATGGCCAAAGACTTCAACACTTTGTCCAGAGTGAGATGGAGGTATGACAAGCTTGTTCATCCTGTGGAATGGCAGGACATAAAGATGAGAGACATATTGTTAATTCCACCTACAAGGAAGTTGAAGGTAGATGAGGTTAAGGTTGTTGAAGTAACCCACTCAAAGAACACCAGAGGGAAGGCTGCTTATGAGGAGTCACTGAAGCAGCAAATAAAAGAAACAAAATCTGTTATAGATGTGGAGACTGGAAAGAGGGAGTTGCAGATACATAGAAGGTTGCAGGAGCTGGGCCCTAATATAGTTGTCCATATTGAGGATGAATTTTCAGTGAATGATTTTGACTTGACAAAACCATGCTTGGCAGCATTGGCTCATAAGAATGAGTATTGCTCAGATACTATCATTCTTGCAATGCTCTAGTAAGTATCTATTATTTTACATTTTTTGCAAAACAATCCTCCTTGTACCTCCTTTATACACTACCCTAATTATTTTTTGGTCTTATGCAGCATGATGAGAAGCTGGATTCATCCCTCTGTACAGCATATAGTCCATATTATTGATCCTGCCATTTCTTCTAAATTAAGAGATGCAAAGGAAACTCCCATTAGTATTTCCAGCTGGTTCAGACATGCAATTTTGAAGTAATTGATGTTTTGCTACTTCCATACCATAACAGGTATGTGGGTGACTACTTCTTTTAAGATTCTTCTTTAAGATTGAGAACTCTTGTAGCCTTTGATTTCCTAATGCTTTTTTCCTTATGCAGTGACCACTGGAGTTTTGTTTCTATTGACATCCAGCAGAAGCAATGCTTTCTATTCAACTCTCTTAAAAACACACACAGAGAGCTGAAATTGTAAGTGCTGTGTGTGCTTTTTGAACTTAAAACTTCATTATTTTGATATCATACTAACTAAATTATACATATTGCAGTTGTATTAGAAGGCTTTTAGATGCATTGGATCACTGTCCTCCCAATGTCTCTCTTTTGGATTCAATAGAGCCAATAAATCTAGAGGTAAAAAGTCATTCCCTGTACTGATGTCTATTTCATGCTATGTCTTTGAACTTATTGAATAATTTTGTTTTGTTCAGATGCTAACAGTTTCTAAATATCTTTCCAACTGTATAGACACCACAACAAGATGATTCAAGTAGCTACGGATGGAGAGTGCTGATCAGTGCAAAATATCTACTTTCAAGCTATTTTGAGAAAGAACAGCCAAACCTTGTTAGAAAAAATAATTTTCATTTAGCTTGAAGATAATTCATAATGATACAAAGTGTTCTAAATTATCATCTGCCATTGCAGATGAAAGAAGATAGCTTCAGCTCAAACTATGTATATAATTTTAGAGCTCATACAATTTGGAGGTTTTTGAGCTATGCCTCCCCCAAACTTATTGTACCAGCTACTGTGGAGTTGGGTGAGAGCTCTAAAGTACAAGAAGGTGTCATATACCTTGATGCCACAGATGAAGCACCTAATGCTGAGGAGGAGAAGCCACAGGAGCAATCACCTAGTGCTGAGGAGGAGAAGCCACATGAGCAAGGACCTGCTACTGATGTTGTTGCTTTAACTGTGAACATTGTTTTTGAAACCTTCACTAGAAAGGTATTAAACAAGTCCACAAAAACTGTGAGAGGCATGCATAAAGAAATTTTTACTATCCTTGTGGCAATATTGGGCCTCAGAGCTTTCTGTACTTCTTTGAAAAGCTTGGCCCTATATGCCTCTGTAACACTAGAATGTGGGTGAGGCCAATCCACTGATTTCCATGCCGAAAGGTCTTGTTTTATTAACACACCATGTGTGTTAGCATTGTCCAGCAACTGATAAAAATGATCAGTAAAAAATATACCCGATTGAGCTAGCTCTGTTGCACATCGACCTTGGTATTATTGTTCTCCTATCGATCCATGCAGAATATCTATAAATCCCAGAATACAATCGATCTTTTGCCATGTCTCATACGATGAACGATATAAATCTGAAATAAAACAACACAAGAATGTCAATAAGCAAAGAGAGAAAGCTTCATCTTAAAAATCCATACACCTCGTAAAGAAAAAAACCACAATAGAAAAATATACAATTAGGCCTGTGTTGTAGAAGATCTTTTGGATAGTCTCACAAGACAAGTTCTTTATGCATGTACATGTGCTGAATCAAAACTTCTTTCACGGATATCTTCCCTCTGGTGATTTTAAAATCTCGTACTCTTCCCTTCCATGACGCCAAGAAAATGTTTTTTGTTTGGGGTCTTTTTCTTTTGCTAGGTTGCATGAGCACCCATGCTCCTTTCGAAACACTAAACCTTTCCCAAGTTCCTTCCGTTTTGACTGTACTTGAATTCTCTACCGATGAAATAGAAGAAGCAAGTCGACAGGGTAAGGATGTGTGGTATAATTCTGCCTTCATAGCATTATCATCCACAGAGCGTCTTCCACAAGAACGGCCATGGTTTTTATTCACCATGGAGATTTTTTGAATCTGTAACAATAGCAAAGTAATGTAAATAAGATAACAAATTGAAGTTTCAAGAAAGAGAAAGTGGGCAGACAGACAGTTGACAAGAAACATCTTACTCTACGCCAAACAGGATCAAGGGAGCAATTTTGGAAAAGAAATGCTGCTGCACAATGAGGCAATGGTGTAGAATGGTAGACCTTTCGAAGGAAAGGCGGCACAACATTTCAAAGTTCAAAGGAAGGTGGAAGTGGGAAGGCCCTTGTCAGATAAAATCTCAGTTTAGATTCTATCTTCTTGTCCAAAGATCTTGTGAGAATAAAAATCCAATCTCCACATTAATGTAGCACGCTTGTACCTACATAAAGTATTGTTTCTTTTTTCTATTTTCTCTTATTTTCATGAATTTCCAACGTTACATTGGCCCTCTATTGATTGGTTGAGAGCTTATTTTTCCAAACCGTAAAAGGCCCCAAAATGAGCTCCCTTTTTTCCTAATGCTCTAACTCATCCGTTTGAAGATCAAAAAGATTTTGTTTAAGGTTTGCCTTTGAATGCTTCATACGAACTCCAGATAATGTCTCCAAAACTGCCAATTATGTGCTACTGTAGTAGTCATATCTAGATGATGGAAATACTTGGGTCCCAAAGCTCTACCCATATAACCGATGGCCTTTTCGTCCTTTGCCTCCCATGCAGTGATCTTGTCTGCATCATGTGAATGCTCCTTCAGCCTTTTCTCTATGCTAGCAACAACTCCCCAGAGCCCTTTCTGTATGAACAATAACCAAGTAGCAAGTTGCCACATAGTGAAGCTCTTACCATTAAACGTGGTCACGACTCCACCAGACTTCTCTTTTGGCAACACATCCATCTTAGAACCTTTAGAAATTCAATTGGGCACAAAAGCAGGCTTCAATGAGCACCTCAAGTGATGACCTTTTGATATTCTTGCTTCTCAACTCCCTAAGCCTGCTAGGAACAATGAGCACTTTGTGATAAGGATGATGCCTCGACATACACAAGTCCTCTACTCAGCTCTGATACCACTTGTTGGTTTAGCACTTAAACTCTACATATATATATATCAATCAACTCTGAATTGTATGAAAAAAGAGATGCAATATTGCATGAAATGGTGTCCAAGCTCACATCAAATGATGAAGAAGAAAGAGAGCTGCTCCATGAAGTAAACTGGCAAAAGTCTTCACTAAAATCCTATGAACTACAAGCTATCTAATATGCAAGTAGAGCACACACTAATTCGACATGACTCAATTCATAGACATCGTCATAACTATATCCTCAGGTCGATCGACCTTGTTGGGATCTCACAAAACATGGCATCACCAGATGATGCACACACACCATCGAACTTGTGCAGGTCAGGTAAAAGAGAAGGCAATTTGCAGTCACACTCCGCATTTGTAGTATCCAAAGAACTACCAACCACCTTTCCCACATCCATTGCATGAAGACCTAAATGCCACATAGCAATCCATGCATAGACTGACCAATCAAATGACTATGGTTGTAGACCAATTGGCTCGCTTCTACCAACCATGACCACATTAATCAACCAATGAGGTGCTTTCACAAGAGCACTGCTCCAGGATCATTGTTTTTTTAGACGTAGCCATTTTTGGTGAGGTTCGGAGACTTTTTTGTACTAAGGGATCTTGCATGACCCATAACTTGTGCATTGCTCAATAGAATTCAACAAACTTTGTCTTCAAGTTGTAGTACACGTTCAAACTTGAACATGAGACCAAAAAATTATGGAGTAAGGATTTGGAGCAAGATAATTAAAGCACTACAAGTGCTATATTGCATGTGAAGCATGCATTCTAAAGACTATAGGATATAGCAATTTATTCAGAAACATTAAAATTTTATTCTATACATACATGCAACCAAGTAATCATTCAAAAGTACACTACATGAGCTTCTCCTCAACCCAAGGAAAGACCTAAATGAGAACATTAGGCATGGATTAATGGGCCTCCAATGTTGTGCTAAACTGATGCACACCCATTTGAGGGCACGCTCCATAACGTTTTTTTTATTTGTTGAAAACCAAAATGGATTAAAAATTTGGAATCCAAACTAGTGGGATTACTGTATGGTGGTCTTAAAACATTGATAGTTGTTGGTATTGGTATCTAGATTCGTGCTAAAATGGAAGAAGTTGAAAATGTGCAACTTGTGCATGTGCAAAGATCTTTTAATAAATCCAACACTATTTCCAATTTTGAATTATTTCTTTTTCCATGCACTTGCTTGCTATATATCTCATAAGCAGGTCATTGATTTCATAATACACAACATCAAACCCGATAGCATGCCCTTTGGCCTATTTGTGTTTTGAAGTAGTTTAGGCCACATGGCACTTGTTTGGGAGATCCAATTCTATTGACGTGTATCGCCGAAGGGGGGAAAATCAACATCTGAGAATTTTGCTACTCCCTTGAATTTTGAATTTTCACACCTCCCGACCATCAAATCTTGAAAGATTAAGTACCTGCAACCTGCAAATGCCCTGCAACCTGCATGCAACTTAACGTGTGTTACGTCAACCCCATAATCCCAAAATTGTCTGGTGTGGTTATGGTCAAGCAGAAAACCAAAGGGCTCGATGGTGGAGCTTGCATCAATATGGAGTGGATAAGTAAGGCCTAAATGGGCATAGAGGTTCTAAGGTCCAAACAGACACATGGCACTCAAGAGAACACCATGTGGCGAGCACTGGGCGAGGAGGGAGGATTCCAAAAGGAACTTGAGAGAAAGCAATTTCATGTGACAAGGAGTGGAATCTGTGGTGGTAGGGTGGAACACACATAGGTGAGCCCTTTTTTTTTTGTCATGCAACATTGGTATCAGAGCCTAAATCAATGATGAATGGAAGGAACTTCAAGGAAGGCTTCAAAAGACTGAAGCAGTGAATCGTTGGAGAAAAAAAGCTTGAGCGTTGCCTGAAATTACCAGCAGAGTAATCAATTGCACTGTTCTAACACAGCTGGCTATTGGGAGAATTCGTTGCCATCAATGAGTCAATGACTCCAAAGTCTCCAATCTCTATGTTTGGTGATTTGTGGGGCCCAGGATGCTACAAATTGAAGGGCGGCTGGCAGTTGGACATTAATGTGAGTCTACATCATCTCTTGTGTAGCGGGAGCATGTAGGAGCTATGTGGGCATCAACTTTATTACATAGTCGTGCAGGTGTTAGTTCTACTACAGTGGCACAACAGCTTATCACTATTACTTAGACATTGAAAGGTGATGTTAAAGGGGTAGATAGGGGTTTACAGAATGGTGAATTGCATGGAATTTCTTCATGGTGAATCGCATTTAATTCCTTCAATGACATGGTTGAGACGACTTCTTAGAAGGAGGGTTCAATGCCTTCATCCGTTTGTCGACCTGCAAGCTACACAAATAGATAAAGCTTAAGGCTTTGTAAAAGCCACATCATCTAAGGTTTCCAAGACCTTAGTAAAAGCCATCTCATCAATACCTTTTCTACCCCTCTTCTTCCTAAGTTTTTAAAACTGTTTTTACCCCCTTGTTCTTTCCAATCTTCTTAACCTCACCATTTTCAAAGAAGAAGATTGGAGATCGATTCAAGGAGTTCGAAATGTAAAGAATAGTGAAGAATGAAATCGAATGTGAAGGCCACTTGCAAAAGAAATAAAGTGAGATGATTTCAAAGATGAATCCAAACCTCGAACAAATAGCAAGGAAGTGGGCATCATATTTTTCTCTTTGACATAATGTGTTTTGCTTCTTCTTTTTTTGGAAAGTATGCATTTTTTAAAATGACTAACTCCAAAAAGAGACAAAATGATTAGGGAGGCCGAGGAAAGGGCTAGAAAAGGAAAAGCGATACTTGGAGAGAAAACACATGAGGAGGTACAAATTGAAACTCAAGATGATAACGTGGAAATGGAGGACAGAGACTATAGTGATTATGGAATTCCGTATATGGAATTTACTTAACTTGAAACTCGAATGCAAAATATTGAAACATAGTTAGGACTTATTAGTCAAATGGAGGAATGTGAGGTCGAAAGACAATTAATGGAATTACTTGGAATATGAGAAGGAACTATATGCTATAGCCTATGCTTTAAAAAAATGGAGGCACTACTTATATGGTGCAAAATTTGAGATCATCTTTGATCAAGAGAGCATTAAATCATTAGAGCTTAAAGGTAGAAAAGCTAGATGGGCTGAGTTAATGCAAGGGTTTGATATACAATTGACATATTGGAAAGGGAAGTTCAATCTGGTAGCAGACTCTCTTAGCCAAATGCCAATTGTTAATGAATTGAGTTTTACTCAATTTCAGAATTATTTCCTTGAGTACTTGAAGGGGAAATGTGAGTTTGATCCTCACTTCTCTAAAATATGGAAAGCAATTAGAAATAGGGATCCAAGTAATTGAGAGGCTTTCACTGAGGAGTCACATGGAAATGGCAACACACCACATGTTGGTGATAAAGGACTCAAGTGGAAAAAATATGCTATTGAAGATGGCTACCTACTCTACAAGGGTAGAGTATGTGTCCCGGATAATAATGACATTAGGCACCAAATTCTTTTTGAATGTCATGATAGTCCGAGTGCTAGACACCTGGGAATTCAGAAGACACATGTGCTTTTGAAAAGACAATTCTTTTGGCGTGGAATAGGTAAGGACGTCCAAGATTATGTATTGAAGTGCCAAAAATGCCAGGTCAATAAGGCTGAACGCCTTAAGGTAGGAGGTCTCCTACACCCATTGGAGATTCCATCTGGCAAATGGGAAAGCATCTCCATGGATTTCATTGTAGGATTACCTAGGACACAGAGGTGGCACAACTCTATGTGGGTGTGGATCGGTTGACCAAGATGGCTCATTTTATTCTTGTTAATGAAGATGTTAAAACTCTAGAATTAGCCAGACTATTTACAGACTGTATGGGCTACCAGTCAGTATTGTTAGTGCCCAGGATAGCAAATTTAATAGCCATTTTTAGAGGGCTATGTTTAAGAGGTTAGAAACGTCATTGAATATGAGCACCACGGATCATCCACAGAGTGATGGTCAAACTGAAAGGGTCAATCAGATCATTGAGGATATGCTTCAAGCATATGTAAGTAAACAGCAAACTAATTGGGAACAGTATCTGCCCATATTAGAATTTGCATATAACAGTGCCAAACATTTAGCTACAAGTTTTAGTCCATTCATGATGATGTATGGATTTCAACCAAGAGCCCTAATGATAGTGAGACTCGAGAAAGAGAAGGCTCAAGTAGCCAAAGACTTTATTGAAGATATGAATCAAACGCTTAAGTTAGATAAAGATAGCATAAGAAGAGCTCATGATAGAGCATGAAGTTATGCAAACCCCCACCATAGAAAGTAAGAGTTTGAAGTAAATGAGAAAGTCTAGGTCTCAAGGTACCTGAATCTTTAGAATCTCTAAAGATAGGTAAATGTTTGTAGTTGTCTCCTAGATATTGTGGACCATTCACAATACTTAAGAGGATTGGAGAACTTGCTTACAAATTAGCCTTACCTAAGGGATGTAGAGGGCATCTAGTTTTTTATGTTAGTAGGCTAAAAAGAAAATTAGGGGATGATGATAATCTCCTTGAATATGAAGTCTTAGTTGAACTAAAGAATTTTAGATAAATAAGAAAAAAGAACACGATATACTATTTGGCAAGAATGACTAGTTCAGTGGAAAGATAGACCTGAAGAGAGTTCAACAAGGGAAAGAGTAAGCAATCTCCAGAGGAGGTTTCCCAATTTTGTTTTCGAGGATGTAAACCATTCTTAAGGGGAAGGGAATGTTACGTTAGCCATAAACCCAGAATCGTCTGGTGTGGTTATGGTGAAGTGGGAAACCAAAGGGCTCAACATGTTTGCAACAATATGGAGTGCATAAGTAAGGCCTAAATGGGCATAGTGGTTCTAAGGTCCAAATGGAGACATGGCACTCAAGAGAACACCATGTGGCAAGCAATGGTCTAGGAGGAGGATTCCAGAAAGAACTTGAGAGAAAGCAAGTTCATGTGACAAGGAGGGGAATCTGTGGTAGGGTGGAACACAAAGAGCTGAGCCCTTTTTTTGGTTACGCAACAACATGACCTTATGCAAACTTTGGTTTGGCATTGTCTTCTTTCAAGTAAGTTGCCTTCTATTCTTTGCTTGCCTCCCTAGCTAGCTTCTCGGAGCTCTTGGTGCATAGATTTTGTATAGAGCTGGCATGTGACAAGGTGGAATAGTTCGTAGCAGTGTTGGGTAAGATCTGGAGCCTGGAATATGTCGACTAGAGCATGGAGTCCTGTTCAAGACTACGTGGACATCCTAGAGCAGTCGGGTCGAGATTGGATGGCTTGGAAGAGATGGTATAGGCCAAGAGTGCATCGATCTATAGGCGCCTTCATGACAGGTGTCTGCAATAGTATGTATGAGGTTGGTATGAAAGATCTAGGGCTAGAGGGTGGAAAAATCAAGAGGGAAAACAAAGAAGAGGGGGCTGCCATATGGGTAGCATCTAGGCTGCCATGTGGGCAGCATATAACCAATCAGGAAAAGGAACACAGGATGGCAGCCAATAGGCTGCCATGTGGGCAGCTCAACCAAAGAATTACCCGGCCATGAGTGGAGCTCTTGGTGCAGAGATTTTGTATGGAGGTGACATGTGACAAGGTGGAAAAGTTCACAGCAAATGTTTGCCACATGGGCAGCTTATTGGCTGCCATGTGGGTGGCAAACTCAAGAGGGAAAACAAAGAAGAGGGGGCTCCCATATGGGTAGCATCTAGGCTGCCATGTGGGCAGCATATAACCAATCAAGAAAAGGAACACAGGATGGCAGCACATAGGCTACCATGTGGGTAGCTCAACTAGAGAATTACCTGGCCATGAGTGGAGCTCTTGGTGCAGAGATTTTGTATGGAGCTGACATGTGACAAGGTGAAATATTCGCAGTAGTGTTGGGTAAGATCTGGAGCCTGGAAGATGTCGACTAGAGCATGGAGGCCTGTGCAAGACTGCATGGACATCCTAGAGCAGTCGAGTCAAGATTGGATGGCTTGGAAGAGATGGTATAGGCCAAGAGTGCATCAATCTGTAGGCGCCTTCATGACAGGTGTCTGCAATAGCATGTATGAGGTTGGTATGATAGATCTAGGGCTAGAGAAGGCTGGAGCTATCAGGTGCCTGGTAGGAGCAGACCAAGTGCTAGAGATCAGGGTTGAAACAGGCCCAAGCAAATGGTGAACAGATGCAGCATGGGGCAACTGTTAGGTTGGCAGGTTATGGGGAAGAGATGCCCTATAGGTCGGGGCAAGGAGCTGAGAAAGCTTGGGCCAGTGGCACAATTCCAAATGGCCATGCGAGCTAAAAAGGGGTAGCAAAAAGGCTACCTATTGGTGTGCTGGACAGACCAACAAGGTTAGCCAAGTAGGCCTACTAGGTCGGCCAGTAGGGCTTCAGCCAACCAACCCAATGGGTCAGCCAGCAAGAGGGGGCATCCTGCCCTATAAAGAGGGAGCCCCTTGAGCTCAATCCTCATTTAGATTGGGGCTTAGACCCTAGCCCATAGCAGTAGGAGAAGCACCAAGGAATCCAAAGTAGATTGGAGCTGATGCTGCCTGCCTCGAAGTCTCTTCAGGAGCACAGCAGGTGCAGTAAGGGAGCTGGCTAACAAAGAGCTCACAAGGGTGTCATTTTTGCTGTCTTTTAAAGGTAGCAAGGTGGCTGGTACATATCCTAATAAATGAACATACTGGAGCAGCTTTAGGGCAGCAGAGAGAGTGCTCACAAGAGATCACCTCAGGAATAGATTGAAGTTGTACGACAGCATGAGTGGGGCCATACTTCAGGTAGTCTGGGTACTGCAGACATAGCTCAGAGGGTGATTGGATCCTAGGCTGACATTCAAGGCAGTAAGGATCAGGGATCATCAGGAGAAGCTTGGGCCTCACCATTTGCTACACGTCAGGGCAGCATGGAGGTCAAGATCAAAGGTCAGACATTGCCTTACCTATGCTTTCAGGAAGGATAGCTTGAAGGTGTGTTTGTAGGGCACAACAATGAGGCCCACCAAAGCTCATAAGGGAGCACACAGGCTGAGTTTTTGGAGAGTGCCATGGATGTAGGAGGACAACACTGTTTTGTGTATTCATGAGGCACATCTAGCCAAGCATTTTGCTGGTAGAGGGTGGCACATTGAAGACATCCATTTTGGTATTGTATCTATCTTTGGACGAAAATATAAAGCTTTGTTGGTTCTATATCTCCCCTGTGGATTTGCTCATTCACTCACTGCACATATATATTAAATACACAAAGTAGAGAAGTTTTAGATTCCACTTACACAACCTCTTTTGTGTGAATTTCCTAGGCTCTATAAGTCTTTTTGCTGTGTATCTTTTTACTAACATGGTATTAGAGCTCTGATGATGGAAGCTCACAAGAAGTGAAGCTTGAAGGCAATGACCTTGCTGAAGGATGACCTTGATTCAAAGCTTGGGGGAATCTACTTTGATGTCTGAAGGATGGTACCCTTTCAAGGGAGGCCGAGGTTCAGACAGGTGTACAACTTTGTACTCTTATCTCATGGCTAATGTGGTGGTCATAGCTGAACTCTTCTTGGTGACATCAAGAGATGTTGAGGAGAGATATGCAGACCCTAGTGTCTTGGTAAGGATGTATGATATTGAGATGTGATCGGATGAGGAGTCAAAATCTTTTGTAAAAGTGAAGGAGAGTGATGAGAGCTTGGAGTTATCCAAGTGCTTAGCTGGTATTGCTAACATAGAGGAGGATTCTTGGGAGGACCTATAGATTCAGAGTCATATGAATACTTTCAGTTAGAAGGGGGCATGACAAGACACTCATGGGAGCTCATGGTCCAAGTAATCTGGATTTATTCCTCAGATTTGATTTCACGAGTATGTTGTTTAGTTGTAGACCCTGCCAGAACGACGAGTTGAAACAAACCCTGATACCATCTGGAGGAGGCAGAGCCATGTGGCGGCGACCTTCTATTACCAGGTATCGACGAGCTGGGAGGCACCATCGCCTTCATCATGCCTTTAAAGCTGGGAGGTGCTGTCACCTTCAATCATGCCATCGCTGACCTCCCTCCATCTCCTACACCTCCACCACCCTCCACCGTTGCTCGAGCTCCAGCCTCCACCACCTCACCCTTCGTCATCACCGTCGCTCGAACCTCTAGCTCCTTCGATGCCACCCTCCATCTCCTGTAGCTCCACCACCCTACTCTTTGTCGTTGCCGTCGCTCGACCTCCGTCTCCTGTAGCTCTTTGTCGTCGACCTCCCTCCATCTCCTGCACCTCCACCACCCTCCACCACCCTTCATCTCCTGTAGCTCCACCACCCTCCGTTGCTCGAGCTCCATCTCCTGCACCTCCACCACCCTCCACCACCCTTTGTCTCCTGCAGCTCCACCACCCTCCGTTGCTCGAGCTCTAGCCTCCACCATCTCCGTCGCTCTTTGACGCCACCCTCTATCTCGTGTAGCTCCACCACGACCTCCAGCTCCTACGGTGCCAACCCACTCCTCCTTCTCTCAGTGCCCTACCCTCTACCTACTCCTTGCCTTTGCAGCTTGCTACTATGGTCTGTAGCAAAGGGAGCTGAGCAAGGTCAGAGAGAGAGAGTGAGACGGTGTATGTGTGAGGACCCGAATGCAAATTTGGAGGGGGCAAAGGCATGCAGAGTGGAGACATGCGAGCGCCCTTGAGCATCTATCTTCTATCTATTGCCTTCCCTTCCTTGCCTCATCCCATGCTCCTCCAGCACATAACAAAAATCACTTCAAACATCCACTTTGAGACATAACTAAGCATCATCATCCCAAAAGTGAAGGAAAAGTATCCCCTCACTCATGGAGTACATTGGAGGTTTGTGGCATAAAGAAAAAGGTGAGGGAGTGTGATTCAATTTATGGAATCTAGACCATGGAGGGCCCATGTAGTGAGGCGAAGGGGTGCAATGACTATTTCATTGCATGCACCGAAAACAAAATAATATGGATTAAATCAAATATAAAGGAAATGGGGAGGAGGGGATAAAGGTGTGAGGCATTAGCTTAATTTATACATGGGGGTGCATGTCATTATGTATTTCTATGAGAGAGAGAGAGAGAGAGAGAGAGAGAGAGATGTACAGTTCGCTTAGCTTTACTTTTTTTTTTGGGTTGTTTTTCTTGCAGGTGCTTCATTTTATTGTTGGACTAGCACTAGCTTCTCTCCACAACTGTGTTTATCTAGGTAGGTGATCACTTTTTTTCCAATTGACATTGTGTGTGTGTGTGTGTGTGTTTGCATCTTAAACATTTTCAAAATCATTGAAACCACTCCGATTTGATAATTCATGAATTCTTTGTTACATTCATGAAACCATTCTAATCGTAATTTGTGGACGCTTAGATTCTTGGGAGGGGAAAACTAAACTAAGAACCATCTTTTTTCAAAAAGGTAATGGAGGCGAGAGAGAGAGAGAGAGAGAGAGAGAGAGAGAGAGAGAGAGAGAGAGGGAGAGAGAGAGAGAGAGGGAAAATATAATCGTGGATAGAAGTGAATTAAGTTAGTGTATTAGTTAGAGACAAGGCGATGATGGGGTTGGACCAGTAATCATTAAATGTAATTGTATCTTTTGTAGGGGCATCCTGATGACCTGGCAATATGTCTAGAGATAAGCTTGCACTGTCTACCCTAAGTGATCTAATCTAACCTTCATTTTGAGAAGCTAGCCTTGCTTTTCAATTGACTTTGCTTTTTATTTGGAATTCTTTGCTTCTTTAGGACACGTTGTGTGTGTGTGTGTGTGTGTGTGTGTGTGTTTGCATCATTTAAGACAAGCTACATTTTCAAAATCATTGAAACCATTCCGATCTGATAATTCATGAATTCTTTGCTTCCTTAGGACACATTGTGTGTGTGTGTGTGAGTTTGCATCATTTGAGACAAGCTACATTCATTGAAACCATTCTGATCTTATAATTCGTGGACGCTTAGATTCTTGGGAGGGGAAAACTGAACTAAGACCCATCTTTTTTCAAAAAGGTAATGGAAGCGAGAGAGAGAGAGAGAGAGAGAGAGAGAGAGAGAGAGTATTGACGGATTTATCTCTCCATATGTTTGATCCAAACCATTATGATCTTATAGTTTGTCGATAATGGAGGCGAGAGAGAGAGAGAGAGAGGGAAAATATAATGGTGGACAAAAGTGAATTAAGTTTGTAGATAATTATATTATTGAGACAAAAGAACTAAAAGATAATGGAGGCGATGATGTGGTTGGACCAGTAATCATTAAATGTAAGCTACATTTTTAAAATCATCCAAACCATTATGATCTTATAGTTTCTAGATGATTATATTATTGAGACGGAAGAACTAAAAGATAATAGAGGAGAGAGAGAGAGAGAGAGAGAGGGAAAATATATTGATGGACAGAAGTGAATGGCAATATGTCTAGAGATAAGCTTGCACCGTCTACCCTAAGTGATCTAATCTAACCTTCGTTTTGAGAAGCTAGCCTTGCTTCTCAATGAGAGTAAAGCATCAAATATGTTTCATGTCATGTGGACTATAGCCATAGAACTAAGCTCGAGATGTGAGGCAATTGGATGATAGGTCAGGCTACACCGAGAGAGAGAGAGAGAGAGAGAGAGAGGGGGGACGAAAAAATGTAATGGTAGGCCAGAAGTGAAATAAGACAAGGCCATGATGTGTTTGGACCAGTAATCATTGAAGGTATTTGTATTTTTCTTAGGAGCATGGAGCTGGTAGTATGTCTACAGATAAGCTAGCATCCTCTTCCCTAAGTGATCTAATCTAGCCTCTTTCAGAAGTTAGCCTTGCTTCTCAAGGAGAGTAAAGGATTAAGTGTGTTTCATGTCATGTGCACTATAGCCATGAGAACTAAGCTCAAGAGGTAAGTCCATGATGTGGTTGGATATGAAAGCTCCAAAGTTAATTGTATCTTTCCCAGGAGCACCTTGATGAACTAAGAACCATCTTTTTTCAAAAAGGTAATGGAGGCGAGAGAGAGAGAGAGAGAGAGAGAGTATTGACGGTGTGTGAAGATTTTTAAAAACCCCAAACTCATCTGAACATATGTACATGTGTGATGTTCAACCTGTGTGTGTGCTTGCTGGCGTTCAATCAGATTTTGTGAGAGCAACTTTCGAGCACTTCATGGTATCCAGGGACGGGATGGTGTTCATCATATGTGGATGGTCAGTGGGCAATCAAATGCTAAATGACTGGTGGCATGCAATTGTGTGCACATAGTCAATGAATATGTGCTTAAGTGCCTTGGTGTGTGATTTGGGGGAAATGTCTAGAGAGTGGTAAAATGTCACTGATGAGGTGGCAAATAAAGCTAAGGTGGCCAAATTGATTTGGAAAGGAGCATGCATGCACGTGGCTACGTGATGAAGGAAGCTTCTGGTCATGAGTGATGAAGGAAGCTTCTGGTCATGAGCTCGCGAGGATGGCAATGATGAAGAGGGACGAGGATTCAACGGAGGATGGGTGTGGGCGGAGAGCTTCTGAAAAGGGGATTGCGCTGGGAGTAGGAGGAGCTCCTCTGGAGAGAGAGAGAGCTTGGAAAGCTGGAGGAACATCGCGATGCGGGTGCTCTATGAGCAGTAGAGAAGCTATGAGCATATATCGTAGTGAAGAGGAGGTCGTCTTCTCTTAATGGAACGTTTTTGAAAGGGCGAAGCATCTCAACTATGCTGAGAAGATACGTGAGTTCTAAAGCAAGGGAGAGAGGTTGCTTAAGGACGTGTGTGTGGGAGAGATAGGGGGAGCTGGAGAAGGAGAACCGTGAAGGACCAGCAGGGTCGTAGGCACGGACCTCGTGTTGAAGGAAGGACTACGTGAGCTTTGAAAGGAGCTGCTGCTGCTTGTCGAGGGGGTCGCAACGACTACAAGAGGGAGCCTGTGAGTTTCGAGAAGGGTGGTGGGCACCCGGAGGATCTCAGACGACAGAGCGAGAGAGCTTCTAGAATGATGTCGCAATTACAGACTGCAGAGTCTGGAGGGAGGTCGAGAATATATGGGAGGAAAGCTGTGAGACAACAGGACGATCTCATAAAGGTGACGGGCGACAGGTTTCTAGAGACGGAAGGATAGGAGGCTCGTGGAGGCTTCTGTCGATGGGTGAGGAGGTGTGTGAGGGAAGGGCAAAAGGGAAAGCTCGGTTGTTCGGTGAACTCGCAAAGGAGCTGGGAATCTCTACGAAGCGTGCAGAGTCAGAGAACCTGGGGAGAAGGTGATGAGCTCGAAGAAGAGGTGTTATCCAACGGGCTAGCTGAGTGACAGCTATGGAAGGCTAGAGCTTCAAGACGAAGCGAGGGGCGTCACTATTACAGGGAGGATCTGGGACAATGGAGGGAGAGCATGAGTGATGGTTGGCGCAGCCGTGAGTTGGAGCAGGAGAGGTCACGAGTATAAATCTTTACGTGAAAACGAAGAGGAGCTTGGTGAGCGGAGAGCTCGATGAGCTTGTGGGGAGAAGAAGAAACAGGGATCATGATTGCAAGCTGAAGCGTGTAGATGACGAGAGTTCGAGAGTAAGGAGGGAGCTGCGCATCAGCTCTTTGGAGTTCTGAGAAACAAAAGGACCAGGAAGAGCGAGGGAGGTCAATTGTGGCTTGGTGATGGAAGCTTCTTGTGGAAGGAGGACTCTAGTGAGTGCATGATCGTGAGCTACTGCAGATCGAATTCCACGATATGGAGATGGGAAGGTAGCGGCTAAGAGCAGATGGACGTGATTATGCATGCAAGGATCATAGTTATTGGAGGCTCGTAGTGGGAGTAGGAGAAGCCATGAGGGGCTATCATAGCATGAAGAGGTAAGGAATAACGGGGGTGGTGCAGAGAAAGAGTGCGGGCTGGTTAGTCGTCATACGACTTAAAAGCACACATTAGCTTAAAGGCCGTAGGAAACGGGTGTTCAGTTGTAGTTGTAGAGACCTTGGCTAATGGAACTGCAGAGATGGTGAGTTGCATCACGTGAGCTTGGCTTAACTCACATATAAGAATATCAGTGGGAGTTTCTGGATGGCAAGTTCTCGACAGTGATGGGGCTATGTACATCCTCGTGCATATCTTGTAGAGATATAGTGTATGCTTGTATGCTTGTAGCATACCCGGTGCTCATTGTTGATTTTAGAAGAAGCCTTGCTTGAGATGATGAGGCTATGGGCAGCATGTAAATGAAAAAAGTGAGCTTCATGGAGTCCAAGGTCCTATTACATACATGCTTGTATAGTTCATAGTATGGGTTCTCTCAGAGGGTGGTGTTTGAGCATATGCTACTTGAAGTCAAAGAGAGCCGGGATTGTTCTTCACGGATTTAGTCAGGGGAGATATGAGCATGGTTGTTTATAAAATGAGTTGTCAGGATGTGGTCATGGAAATTATGCAATTCTGAAGTTGTCATTTTCTGGAGAAAATGTGACCAGAGTGTGAGGCGTGTCCGGAGGTGTGTAGAGAGAAGGATGTTGAATGAATGCCTTTTACCTTGTGATTGTGTTGTTCGGTTGTTTTAAACGTGGATGAGGGTGGCTGTGAAGGCAGGTTAGGCTCTACTCTTTTTATCCATCCAACGGATTTATCTCTCCATATGTTAAAGCTATATTTGCATCGTTTAAGACAAGCTACATTTTTAAAGTCATCCAAACCATTATGATCTTATAGTTTGTAGATAATGGAGGTGAGAGAGAGAGAGAGAGGGAAAATATAATGGTGGACAGAAGTGAATTAAGTTTGTAGATGATTATATTATTGAGATGGAAGAACTAAAAGATAATGGAGGCGATGATGTGGTTGGACCAGTAATCATTAAATGTAAGCTACATTTTTAAAATCATCCAAACCATTATGACCTTATAGTTTCTAGATGATTATATTATTGAGACGGAAGAACTAAAAGATAATAAAGGCGAGAGAGAGAGAGAGAGAGAGGGAGAGAGAGAGAGAGGGAAAATATATTGATGGACAAAAGTGAATTAAGTTAGTGTATTAGTTAGAGACAAGGCGATGATATGGTTGGACCCTAAGTAATCTAATCAACCTTTTAAGGAGAGTAAAGGACTATGTATGTTTCATGTCATGCACATTATAGCCATGAGAACTAACCTCTAGAGGTGAGGCAATTGGATATTAGTAATCATTAAATGTAATTGTATCTTTCCTAGGAGCATCTTGATGACCTGGCAATGTGTCTAGAGATAAGCTTGCACCCTCTACCCTAAGTGATCTAATCTAACCTTCATTTTGAGAAGCTAGCCTTGCTTCTCAATGAGAGTAAAGCATCAAATATGTTTCATGTCATGTGGACTATAGCCATGAGAACTAAGCTCGAGATGTGAGGCGATTGGATGATAGGTGGGGCTACACCGAGAGAGAGAGAGAGAGAGAGAGAGAGAGAGAGAGAAAGAGAGAGAGAGAGAGAGAGGGGATGAAAGAATATAATGGTAGGGCAGAAGTGAAATAAGACAAGGCCATGATGTGGTTGGACCAGTAATCATTAAATGTGATTGTATCTTTCGTAGGAGCATCTTGATGACTTGGCAATATGTTTAGAGATAAGCTTGCACCCTCTACCCTAAGTGATCTAATCTAACCTTCGTTTTGAGAAGCTAGCCTTGCTTCTCAATGAGAGTAAAGAATCAAATATGTTTCATGTCATGTGGACTATAGCCATGAGAACTAAGCTTGAGACATGAGGCGATTGGATGATAGGTGGGGCTACACCAAGAGAGAGAGAGAGAGAGAGAGAGAGAGAGAGAGAGAGAGAGAGAGGGGACGAAAAAATATAATGGTAGGCCAGAAGTGAAATAAGACAAGGCCATGATGTGTTTGGAACAGTAATCATTAAAGGTATTTGTATTTTTCTTAGGAGCATCGAGCTGGCAGTATGTCTAGAGATAAGCCAGCATCCTCTTCCCTAAGTGATCTAATCTAACCTCTTTCAAAAGTTAGCCTTGCTTCTCAAGGAGAGTAAAGGATTAAGTGTGTTTCACGCCATGTGCTTTATAGCCATGAGAACTAAGCTCGAGAGGTGAGGCGATTGGATGATAGATGGGGCTACACGCACACACACACAGAGCAAAATATAATGATGGACAGAAGTGAAATAAGTCCATGATGTGGTTGGATACAAAAGCTCCAAAGTTAATTGTATCTTTCCCAGGAGCACCTTGATGAGCAGACAGTAAGATTGCAATAAGATTGCTTGGTGATGATCATAGGACTAAGGTCTTTGATTTAGGGTTGGGTAGAGGAGGCTAATGCATGGCAAGGGGAGGTTAGGGGGATTTGATTTTTGAAATAGATGCTAGGGCCATGTGCCTTCCATGTCGATTTCTCCTTTTAACATGTCCTATGATTTCTACTTCCTACCACCATATCCTTGGTCACTTTAAGCAACTTACTGCCTTTGAATCGGAAAATTTGCACGAGTGCTTGGCAAGAGCTCATTCACAAATATCTCAATCCATCCAACTTGATTCCAAATTCTTTGCTGAGAGGAGATGGGCTACAATCTTTGGGTATCTACCTCCTATGCCAATTGATTTCTGCTCATGTTTGTTCTATGGAATCTGTGTGATCCAATTATACAATTGAGCCAATACATACCTGAAAAGGTTTTTGTATTTTGTTATGGATGCAGCTCCAGAAATGGCTTCTACTGTTGTTCCAAATCTTGGGGAGTCGGGTTTCCATGGGCAACAAAGCCTTTGGGCAATGAAGCGAGCTGCAAGGGTGGAGGGCTCTGCAATTTCTGACATTGTGTTGTCATCTTTTTGTGAGCCAGATAGCCTTCATGTGATAAATCAAGTTTTTGCAAGGGCCGAGACTTCAACCCATGGAGCAAATCACAGTCCCAAGTTGCCTTCAAAGCATTTTAAGTCTAGCAGCGAACGTTGCACTGCTAATATAATGAAACGACTTACAAGGGGGAGAGCTTCAACCCATGCAACTGAGCATTCAAGTCATTACAATCTTTTAAAGTCCATTCAAGCCATGTGTGAGAATAATAAGGATGCATGTGCCATGAACACACAATATTTGGGCTCTTTATGGGGAGAAATCCATTCAGATGGTGCTGCAGTAATAGCGCAGGGCATGGCAGAATTCCCTGGAACTCTCATTGCAAGGATTTCTCAAATTGAGAATAGCGTTAAGGACTCTAATCAATGGATGTAGCAGATTTTGGGGAGAGGTGGAGAAGAGGCAGTTGTATGTGAGAATGGGTGTAGACTATTTGAATTCCCTATTGTTCCTTCCCATTTTCGTTTTATTTAAGATATACTCAAATATTTGTATTTTTTTTGCATCATGTATTCGCATAAATGCTGATGCAATGCTTATAATTTTTTATTTTAAAATATTCATTCATATACACATCGTTTCTTGAGATGGTCAACTTTGAGTTTTTTTAGATATGTTAGCTTTGGTTTTTATGTTTCAAATTATGGTTGCACATATGGTATTGTATTTTGCTCATATGTTGAGAAAATATGAGCATTACTCTTACCAAAGATAGTGACACACTGAAACTTGGTCATAGGACACTATGAGTTCAATGCATACATGGTCCGCTCTCAATTTTAGATAGATGGGAAAGGGATGGCTTTGCTAATTAACCTTGCTTCTTGCTTTTCTAAATTATTTTCTTCCTTAGGGATCCATCAATTTTGTCATGGTTAGGGATGATGCATAAGTTATTTGATTAAGCTATTTTTCCCTTTGAGGAATAGATATTTATGTAGTTGGTTAAGTGGATACAGAAGATGGCAAGACAAATAGAAGAGAGGCTACATTCAATACATTCTCATAGGAGAAGATTGTTGGATTCAACGCAGGCGGCCCATCGTGCTTATGCTATACAAAGAACAAGGTCTAAAACACAAGGTGCTAGAAGCATGAGGGTGGCTGTGGAATCTATGGGTGTGGAAGTAGGAGTTTGCAATCAACATAATTAGATACATGGATGCAGTAATGTAGCATGCATTGTGGCTGAAATTACAATGGACCTCAATACTTCAGTAACAGTAGGTAGAGTGCATCAACATGCTTCAGTGATAGGTACACCTACTCAAATGGATTCAACGCGGGTGGCCCGTCGTAGTTATGCTATACAAAGATCAAGGTCGAAAACACAAGGAGTTAGAAGTGTGAGGTGGCTGTGGAATCTATGGATGTAGAAGACGGCCTTCGCAGACAATAGTACCAAATGCATGGGCACAGTAATGTAGCGTGCATTGCTAAAAATACAATGGACATCAATACTTTACCAACTGTATATAATGAGCATGAACATGCTCCAGTAATAGGTACAACTACTCAAATGGATTCAACGTGGGCGGCCCGTCGCATTTATGCTATACAAAGAACAAGGTCGAGAACACAAGTTGCTAGACGCGTGAGGGTGGCAGTGTAATTTATGGATGTAGAAGTTGGCCTATGCAGACAACAGAATCAAATGCATGGGCACAGTAATGTAGCATGCACTGCTGAAAATACAATGGACCTCCATACTTCACCAATAGTACATAATGAGCATGAACCTGTCTAGTAGTATGTACGACTACTCAAATGGATGCAACCAGGGATGCTACTCATTTAAGAGCCCGAAGGCGTGTTGTTCACAATAGGGCTGTGATTTTGGGTGCAAGGGGGAGCCTCTCTATCTTGCATACTTTTCCGTTAAGGAAAAATGTAGAGCATCCATCTTTGTATCCACTGGTCTTCAATGCTCCTTCTCTTCATGCACTCGGATCCATGGATCATACATGCAGCTTTTGCTAGGCTCAACTGTGGAAACAAGAGATGCGAATGCATATGCATCAAGTTGTGGGCAAGCACTGTTGCAAAGTTGGTCATGTGTCATTGTTGCTGTTAGAAGAACCACCAGAGATTTTGAGAGTTCTACTGCACGGACATGATGCTAGAAGCAGACTGTTTAAGAAAAACATTAGGGCTTATAATAATGCCATGGCATTTGTTTCATTGGGAGCCCATGTTGATCAAATGTTCCATGGGAATGGGGGTATACAAAACTTTCGGTTCCATGGTAGTGTGTATCATCAGGTTGGAAATTTGTTGCCCGATGAGGCTAGGCAAGAGATGCCACGTTTTGCACAGTTGTACATGTATGACACTGATCATGAACTAAAACACTGTTTACATGGGATGCCTAGTTTGGATCTAGGCATTTTGGAGTTGTTGCAGAGGATGATGCACGAGTGCAATCCATATGCTAGTGCATTGATGGCTATTCGGCAAGTGCTAAGAACAAATCCACATACAAACCTGAGGATGGTTATTTGTGAGAGCCGCAAGGCAGTACTTGGCTCCTATGGCTAGCGAGGTTGCTGCAATCATGTCAGGACAAGGGGATGACTTCGATATTGGAAATCGGGACATTCAGATTTTTAGCCGCAATGGGTTTGTGCGTAGAATATCTAATTTGCACCGATCATACATGCCTCTCATGTATGCTCTTTTGTTCCCTCAGGGGGAAGATGGTTGGCATCCATATATCCCATATAGTGATGTTCCTAATCACACACCATTGCACGAGATACGTGGATAGAGTTGTGTCACCCAGAGTCAATACTACGCATATCGTTTGCAAGTGAGATATGATACAAATGCATGTCTTTTGCATGGGGGTAGATCGCTGTAGCAATACATGGTTAATGCCTACAGTAGCATGGAAAAGTCCAGGTTGGTGTGGATACGAAACAACCAAGATTCCCTACATGCTGAAGTCTATCAAGGGTTGATGGACATGGTGAATACAGCTGATGGGACACGTACTGTGCTTGGTAATGTTTTCTCGATGGTATAGGAGGGTCTGGAAAGACCTTTCTCTACAATTGCTTGCTCTCTCGATTGTGTGGGGAGGGGCTCATCGCTTTGGCATGTGCATTTTTTGGGATTGTTGCATTGCTACTAGCCAATGGACGCACGGCACACTCATGATTCAAGATACCGTTGGAGCTGGATGGTACTAGTAGTTGCAATATTAAGGTTAATAGTCAACTCGCAGATGTTTTGAAGATGGCTAGGCTGATAATATGGGATGAGGCACCCATGACTCACCGGTTTGGTTTCGAGGCACTACAGAACTTTGCAAGATATCATGTCCAATGAGCAACTTTTTGGTGGGAAGGGGGTATTGTTGGGGGGGGATTTTAGGCAAGTCTTGCTAGTTCTTCCAAAGGCAGGACGAGAGGACATTGTCAATGCTACCTTATGCCACTCAAGGATTTGGGGTCGCACTACAGTATTGAAGTTGACGTAGAATATGCAGGTCCTTCGGAATGGTGATAATTGTGCTGAGCAAGAGTTCATGCAATGGGTTCTGGACATTGGCAATTGGATAAATAGATGTACAAAAGAAGATACTGTTGTGATTCCATCGCATATGCTTTTAGAGATAAAGTCCATGGAACGCCTCATTGGATGGGTGTATCGAGGGCTTACAACTGTTTTGGACTGTGCACCATACTTTCGAGAGCGTGCTATTCTTGCACCTCGAAACATCGAGGTTGATGCAATTAATGCTATGGCATTGAAGGCAATGCCCGATGAGGAAAGGGAGTACCTAAGTGCAGACTCAGTGGACAACTTAGGGGGAGATTCCTTTTTGTTTGCAGTCGAGTATTTGAATAGTCTTGATCTTGGTGGTGGATATCCCCTGCATCGGTTGGTTTTGAAAAGGAATGCTCCTATAATTTTGTTGCATAATTTGAATCCTTGCCAGGGTTTGTGCAATGGGACACGGTTGATATGCAAAGAGTTTCACACAAAAGTGTTAGAAGCTGAAATCATTACTGGTAACAATGCTGGTGATAGAACGTTTATTCCAAGGATAACATTCATTCCGACCAACCTTAAACTTCCATTTGACATGAGGAGATGGCAATTTCCTATCCGATTGGCATTTGGCATGACAATCAATAAGTCACAGGGCCAAACATTGTCAGTTTTGGGGCTGTACTTGGCAACACCGGTATTTAGTCATGGCCAATTATATGTGGCATTTTCACATATCCGAGCATCAAACGTTGTTAAGGTTTTCATTTCGCAGTGTGTCTGATGCCAGGGGCGAGGAGATGGATAATACTTCTACCACAAATGTTGTGTACAAGGAAGTTTTGCAATTGGCAATAGCAAGAGCCTAGGAGTATGACATTGCTCTTTCAAGCCCTCTTCAGACTTTCTTGGGTGGAAATTCTTCATTTCGGTAATCTTTGTATAGCTTTTTTTAAGTTCTTTCAATATTCCAACTATCATAGGTCTTTGGGAATGTTGGCTATTTATACAAAGATGAAGTGAGACATAATATTTCATGACTTTGTCCTTGATAATGTTTGGATTTCATTTTTCATTTGAGTTATGGGTTTGCAATACACTACAAGCTATTTTCTCTTCAAAGCCTATTGTTTTTTTCCAGTATATGTAGATTGACACGTGCATTCTTTTTTCGCAATGTGATAGGATGTCTAGGCAGTTCACATTTGTCACCAAAACAAGAGCACAAGTGCAAGGTACATAGTTTCTTGACAACCACGTTTTATCTTGACACATTTAATAGTATAGTCACTCACTTTTAGAAAATTGTAGATCCTACGGGCTGGGGATCTCTGGAGAGTGCGCAACTATTGTTGGATTTGCTTGAGCTGGAGAGCTACCTTGGGTAAGAACTGTGTACATTGTTTGTTGCTTTATTTTTGTTAAAACAAAAGTTTTTTTGGATTATATTTGAGTGGAAAAACATGCTATTGTTTGTCTTTTAGAAATGTTCCTGATTCAAGGTTTCTAATGAATCTCCACGTCCACAATCCTTTGGATGGACGAGTCCATTTGGGATATTATGCTGTCTTGGCTTGTCGGCTTCATAGGGATGATGGACCACAGACCATCACTGTTCACTGGCTGGGATACTATGAATGTGTGCGGACACAAATTTTCTATCGAGGGCAAAATGGGGACTACATATACACCTTTGTCAGCATTGTTGACAGCCCTTGCATATGAGTAAGTACTCTAAAGAATGAGTTGGGTTTTACCAACATACATGTATAAAAGTTTTATGGCTCAATAATTATAGTTCCTAAATTATCTTTCTATGTGATGCTAGTCCAGATACAATTGTTGGTACTCCGTTGTATGTTCGTAGCCGCAGTGGATGTGGCGGATGTGGTGGATGTAGAGTGAATGGTCGTCGCACGCTTTTCCCTGCAGTACATGGCCGCAGACTTTTCGCTTAGGGATGCTTGTGTGTCTATTGTAGATTTTGTATGTTTAGTTATGACTTTATTTTGCGGCTGTGTATTTGGATATATCAATCAGTTCTTTGATGTAGCTATTGCATGTTCAGACATGTGACTGCACTTTTGGATGTGATATTTTTGAAGTACTCTGTCATAGAGATTTTTTTTTTTGGACGTGGCGGATGTGGAGTACATGGCCGGCACAGGCTTTTCCCTATAGTACATGGCCGCAAACTTTTCCCTTTAGGGATGTTTGTGTGTCTATTGTAGATTTTGTATGTTCAGTTATGACTTTGTTTGCGGATGTGTATTTGGAAAGAGTTTCACATGAAAGTGTTAGAAGCTAAAATCATTATTGGTACCAATGCTGGTGATAGAACATTTATTCGAAGGATAACATTCATTCCGACCAACCTTAAACTTCCATTCGACATGAGGAGATGGCAATTTCCTATCTGATTGGAATTTGGCATGACAATCAATAAGTCACAGGGCCAAACATTGTATGTTTTGGGGGCTGTACTTGGCAACACCTGTATTAAGTCATGGCCATCAATGCATGGCATTTTCACATATCTGAGCATCAAACGCTGGGGATCTCTGGAGAGCATGCAACTGTTGGATTTGCTTGAGCTAGAGAGCTACCTTGGGTAAGAACCGTGTACATTGTTTGTTGCTTTATTTTTGTTAAAACAAAAGTTTTTATTTGAGTGGAAAAACATGCTATTGTTTGTCTTTTAGGATTGTTCCTGATTCAAGGTTTCTAATGAATCTCCACGTCCACAATCCTTTGGATGGATGAGTCCATTTGGGATATTACACTGTCCTAGATTTCCGGCTCAATAATTATAGTTTCCAAATTATCTTTCTGTGTGATGCTGGCCCAGATACGATTGTTGGTACCCCATTGTATTTTCATAGCCGCGGTGGATGTACAGAATGTCGCAGGCTTTTCCCTGCAGTACATGGCTGCAGACTTTTCCCTTAGGGATGTTTGTGTGTCTATTGTAGATTTTGTATGTTTAGTTATGACTTTATTTGCAGCTGTGTATTTGGATATATCAATCAGTTGTTTGATGTAGCTATTGCATGTTCAGACATGTGATTGCACTTTTAGATGTGATATTTTTGGAGTACTCTATCATAGAGAAATTTTTTTTGGACGTGGCGGATGTGGAGTACATGGTCGGTGTAGGCTTTTTCCCTATAGTACATGGCTGCAGACTTTTCCCTTTAGGGATGTTTGTGTGTCTATTGTAGATTTTGTATGTTCAGTTATGACTTTGTTTGCGGACGTGTATTTGGAAAGAGTTTCACATGAAAGTGTTAGAAGCTGAAATCATTACTGGTACCAATGCTGGTAATAGAACGTTTATTCGAAGGATAACATTCATTCCGACCAACCTTAAACTTCCATTCGACATGAGGAGATGGCAATTTCCTATCCGACTAGCATTTGGCATGACAATCAATAAGCCACAGGGCCAAACATTGTTTTATTTGGGGTTGTACTTGGCGACACCGGTATTCAATCATGGCCAACTATATGTGGCATTTTCACATATCTGAGCATCAAACATTGTTAAGGTTTTCATTTTGCAGAGTGCGTCTGATGCCAGGGGCGAGGAGATGGATAATACTTCTACCACAAATGTTGTGTACAAGGAAGTTTTGCAATTGGCAATGGCAAGAGCCTAGGAGTATGACATTGCTCTTTCAAGCCCTCTTGAGACTTTCTTGGTGGAAAATCTTCATTTCAGTAATCTTTTTATGACTTTTTTAAAACTTCTTTCAATATTCCAACTGTCATAGGTCTTCGGGAATGTTGGCTATTTTCAAAAATATGAACTGAGACGTAATATTTCATGACTTTGTCCTTGATAACGTTTGGATTTTATTTTTCATTTGAGTCATGGGTTTGCAATATACTACAGCCTATTTTCTCTTCAAGCCTATTGTTTTTTTCCAGTATATGTAGATTGACACGTGCGTTCTTTTTTTGCAATGCGATAGGATGTCTAGGCAGTTCACGTTTGTCATCGAAATAGGAGCACAGGTGTAAGGTACATAGTTGCTTGATAACCACGTTTTATGTTGACATGTTTAATAGTATAGTCACTCACTTTTAGAAAATTGCAGATCCTACAGGCTGGGGATCTCTGGAGAGCGCACAACTATTGTTGGATTTGCTTGAGCTGGAGAGCTATCTTGGGTAAGAATCGTATACATTGTTTGTTGCTTTATTTTTTTGTTAAAACAAAAGGTTTTTTTTTAATTATATGTGAGTGGGAAAACATGCTATTTTTTGTCTTTTAGGACTATTCCTGATTCAAGGTTTCTAATGAATCTCCACATCCACAATCCTTTGGATGGACGAGTCCATTTGGGATATTACGCTGTCCTGGCTTGGTGGCTTCAGAGGGGTGATGTACCACAGACCATCACTGTTCGCTGGCTGGAATACTATGAATGTGTGGGGACACGAATTTTCTATCGGGGGCAAAATGGGGACTACACATACACCTATGTGAGCATTGTTAATAGCCCTTTGCATCTGAGTAAGTACTCTAAAGAATGAGTTGGGTTTTACCAACATACATGTATAAAAGTTTTATGGCTCAATAATTATAGTTCCTCAATTATCTTTCTATGTGATGCTGGTCCAGATACGATTGTTGGTACTCCGTTGTATGTTGGTAGCCGTGGTGGATGCAGTGGACGTGGTGGACGTGGAGTGAATGGTCATCGCAAGCTTTTCCGTGCAATACATGGCCACAAACTTTTCCCTTAGGGATGTTTGTGTGTCTATTGTAGATTTTGTATGTTCAGTTATGACTTTATTTGTAGCTGTGTATTTGGATATATCAATCAATCCTTTGATGTAGCTATTGCATGTTCAGACATGTGACTACACTTTTGGATGTGATCTGTCATACAGAATTTTTTTTTGGACATGGCAAATGTGGAGTACATGGCTGACGCAAGCTTTTCCCTATAGTACATGGCCGCAGACTTTTCCCTTAGGGATGTTTGTGTGTCTATTGTAGATTTTGTATGTTCAGTTATGACTTTGTATGTGGATGTGTATTTGGACATATCAATGAGTTCTCTGGTTTCACTTTCAGATGTAATATTTTCAAGTACTATGTCATAGACATTTTTTTTGGTTAGAATATGTTGCTAGTTTCAGACATTTTAGTATCTTGAGACCCAGTGGAGCGGGTCGCTAGCCCATCATAGACGGGTCAGGTTACTCATACCATTAAACGTGGTCATGACTCCACCAGACTTCTCTTTTGGCAACACATCCATCTTAGAACCTTTAGGAATTCAATTGGGCACAAAAGCAGGCTTCAATGAGCACCTCAAGTGATGACCTTTTGATATTCTTGCTTCTCAACTCCCTAAGCCTGCTAGGAACAATGAACACTTTGTGATAAGGATGATGCCTCGACATACACAAGTCCTCTACTCAGCTCTGATACCACTTGTTGGTTTAGCACTTAAACTCTACATATATATATATATCAATCAACTCTGAATTGTATGAAAGAAGAGAAGCAATATTGCATGTGCCTAAGTTGACCAAGAGTCTTATTTTAGTGGATCAGCTAGATGATGCTAGTTTTCATACCACTTTTGGCTTTCAGAGTTGGAAAATTCAGAAGGGCTCTATGCTTTTGGCTAGGGGTGCCAAGTGTGGGACTTTCTATCCCTTACATGTATCAGGTGTATTTGATCATCTTGTTGCAATAACCGAGCAGCCAAGAACTTCTTTGTGGCATTGCAGCTTGGGGCACATGAGCTAGAATGGAATGAAACTCTTATGCCGTTTGGGTTATGTACTGCATTTGAGTTTCTCTGATTTTGAATTTTGTGAGCATTGTCTCTATGGGAAGCAAACTAAATCAGCCCATAAAAGAAGGGGAAAGAAAGAGTTTGAAAAGCTTGATTTGGTGCATTCATACGTATGTGGTCCCATGCCTACACGGTCATTAGGCGAGGCTGAATACTATGTGGCATTCATTGATGATGCAACTAGGAAAATGTGGGCTTATGCTATAGCTCGAAAGAGTGTGATGTGTTCCAGCTATTTCAGAAATGGCTGGCCTTGGTTGAGAATCAGTCAGGTAGAATGCTTAAATGCCTACGAACTGACAATGGTGGAGAGTACCTCTCTCATGACTTTTAGCATTTCTATGATACACGTGGGATTAAGAGGGAACTCACATCCCCTCGTACTCCAGAGCAAAATCCAGCTGCAAATATAATGAACCGTACCATTCAAGAAAGGTTGCAATGCATGCTTTCCAATGCAAGTCTTTCTGGTGGTTTTTGGGCTGAGGCAATGAAGATTGCAATGCATGTGATCAATAGGTCACCTAGTAAGAGTTTGGATGGTGGTATTCCTGAAGAGGCATGGAGTGGCAAGAAGCCCTCTTACTCTCATTTGTGTATATTTGGGTGTGAGGCATATGCACATGTGCCAAAAGAGCTTTGAAAGAAGCTAGATCCTAAGTCTAGGAAATGCATCTTTCTGGGTTATGGTGAAAGTGGAGAGATGGGCTATTATCTCTGGGATCCAGAAGCAAGGAAGATCATACACAACCATGATGTAGTCTTCAATGAGAAGAAGATGCATAAGGTACCCATGAGGATGTGGAAATGAGGAGAATCACTTTCCAGGATGTGAATCCACTTGCATATGTTGATAGACAGTAAGCTGTCCATGCACCAAATGTGCAAGAAATGGTACCAAGTACTCCCACATGTATACAATCAAGGGTAGATGATGGATCATCTATTGGTGGAAATGATGAGCCAAATGTGGCTGATATGTAGGTGGGACAGCAACCTGAAATGCCCTTGAGAAGATCATCTAGAGTGTCTAGACCACCTGATAGGTTTGTTCCAGGGTAGACTATGTGATGCTTACTGATTGCGGGGAGCCTTCTTGCTATAGAGAGGCTATGATGCACGAGGATCAACTCAAATGGGATATGCTATGCAATCAAAGATGAGTTCACTTATGAAGAATAAGACTTGGGACTTGGTTTCTTTGCCACATGGAAAGAAAGCATTGCCATGTAAATGGGTATACAAAATGAAGGTCACAGGTGATGATGTGCCTAGGTATAAGGCTTGTTTAATCGCTAAAGGGTTCAAGCAAGAGAAGGGTGTGGACTTTGATGAGATATTCTCTCCGGTTGTGAAGATGACCACACTTAGATGCATGCTTGGACTAGTGGCATCAGAGGATATGGAGCTTATGCACATGGATGTCAAGACAGCTTTCTTGCATGGGGATTTGCATGAGGAAATTTACATGGTGCAGTCGGAAGGCTTTGAAGAAAAGGGAAAAGAGCATTTAGTTTGCAAGCTCAAGAAGAGTCTCTATGGTCTTAAGCAAGCACCTAGAGAATGGTATCAGAAGTTTGATACTTTCATTCGGTCCCAGGGTTTTAGAAGGAGTGAAATTGATCACTACCTCTACACTAAAAGGGCTAAGGATAATAGCTTGATAATCTTGGCACTATATGTGGATGATATGCTATTGGCTAGCAAGAATACTTATGAGCTAGATGCCTTAAAGGCCAAGTTGCATGAGGCCTTTGATATGAAGGATTTGGGACTTGCAGGTCATATTCTTGGTATGTGCATCACGCATGATCGGAGTAGGAAACTCCTTTGGCTTTCACAAAAGGAGTATGTTACAAAAGTATTGCAGCGTTTCAATATGGAGGGGGGGAAGGTAGTGAGTACTCCATTGCCTCCATATGTGAAACTGAGTCATACAGATAGTCCCAAATCAGATGAGGAAAGGGCCATGATGGCCAAGGTTCCTTATGCATTAGCGGTTGGGAGTCTTATGTATACTATGATAGCTACTAAACGAGACATTGCATTTGCAGTGGGAATTATTAGCCGGTATATGGCTAATCCAAGAAAGAGGCATTGGGAGGCATTTAAGTGCATCATGAGGTACATGAAGGATACCAAGGAGATGTGCATCTGCTTTGGTAAAGGAGACATGCATGTACTTGGGTACACAGATTCAAACTATGCAGGGCATGTGGATAGAAGGAGATCCACTTCTGGTTATGTGTTCACTTTGCAGGTGTTGCAGTGTCGTGGATGTCTCGCGCATAGAAGTGTGTTGCTTTGTCTACCATAGAGGCTAAGTATGTTGCAGCCATAGAGGGTTGCAAGGAGGTATATGGCTCGATTGGCTAGTGGGAGATTTGGGGAGTCACACAGGTGTATCGACATTGCATAGTGATTCCATGAGTGCTATTCAGCTAGCATGGAATCCAGTCTTTCATGCAAAGACCAAACACATTGAGGTCAGGTACCATTTCATCAGGGAGGTACTTGAGGACAAGTGTATAGAGCTTGTCAAGGTTCACACAGATGATAACCTTGCAGATATGCTGATGAAGAGTCTACCTAGTCAGCAGTTTGAGTATTGTCATGTATTGATGGGCATTGGATAGTATGCTCACTGGTTGTTCTCCTTTAAAGGCACATTGTCCTTTAAGTGGGAGGTTGTGGGGGTTAAAGGTCATTGTGCCTTTACCCTAGTTATGTACAATACTCAAACACATATATAAATGAATGAAAAAGAAGATTAGGGTGTTCTGCACCCACCAAAATTTGTGTGGCTCTCTATTTCTCTCTCTTCCTCTTCCGTTCTTGCTTCCATTGAGAGCACTCTCACAATCTTGGTGCAAAGCGAGATAGTCTGCAAGAGCAACTCAACAACAAGTAGGTAGTGAGGAGTTAGCTTAGAATCATGTATTGCTGGAATCAAAATACATTGAGCTCTAGAACAATTTTGGTAATTTGCAATGTGAAGTAGACAGGTTGCAAGCTGTCAATATCAAATTAAAAGATCACAAGGTGAATGCCATGGCAGCCAACCTGCGAGACTACAAAGTGCATTAGAGCACAAAAGGTGATAGTGGACCCGCAGGTTCTCCAAGTACCATAAGAAGAGGCAAACACCCTATGACTAGAGAATGTCAGGCTTCACCAGGCATTGGAAGAGATTAAGGGCCTAAGGGCTGAAAAATGCTCATCTCAAGGGGAAGCTAGAGAAATATGCTCAACTCCAGTCATTGATTCGATTACTCCAAGCACCCGATGAGCACCCAGCTAAACTACCTAAGAGATAGGAGCCAAACAAGAATGGATCAGCTCTATAGGCAACACTAGAGTATGCCATCTGTCATTGGAGCAAAAGCCTGCACAACCTTCCTACACCTCAAGAACTTCCAAATGGAGGTTGTGACTAGACAGGCCATACTTTTTCTTGATCCCACTCGACCAAAGTCACCTCAGGCAACGAGTTGATGTGGAGGCAAGAGTGCAAGTCTCCCTTTTAACAGAGCCAAAATTTGATCTTCGCTACTCAAACTACTCTCGAGCAAGTTTTTGAAGTCAAGCCCGTTTTGCTCGAATAGGATATCCCCGTTGCCATACTGGTACCCTAGGTTTTACACAAAGTACATGGAGTGAGCTTCATCCTATCTATTATAGGGCTTGGTGATAGATCGAACCAGCCGATCCAAATCCTCTTGCTCTACCATAGCCTCTCCATCAGGGTGTACTTGGGCTGATCACCCCAAAAATCTCTATTTATGACTATGCCATATACACCTTTGATCCTTTTGTCCATGACTGAGCGGGAACTAGAGTGGCTACTCAGTAGTAGTCATACCGAGGCATCTATGCTGAGTAATATTCATGACTTATGTAAGGATCTATGTATGAAATGGTAGGAAAGAGTCACCCCGGTGAGAAGATATGGGACTCGTTTTGACACTACCTTAGGTATTATCAACCCTATCTAGGACCCTAAATCAAAGATCTGGTCTGTAGATTGATTGATGAATACTAACCAATATTTGATCGAATCACCATCAACTCTCTCTACCCCTGGCCTCCCTTGGATTAGTGGCAGCAGCAATTGAAGCCTTTTGATCCCCCTTCTACAAGACCATCAACTTCCCAAGCTCCTACCCCACTGACAAAGATGGACCATCTTCTACACTAGGTATGTCTACTGCCCCTCGCCATCAACAATGCAATTCCACATGGTGACATCATGGCTTCAACCCGTGTGCCTCAACCTTTGAGCAGTGGCTAGTATTGGCAGCAAGTCTTGACCATGAGGACCCAGTTGAAGGAAGTTGAAATGAGATGTTGGCTTTGGGGCTAGGCCGACACACGAATGAGTACAAATGGCACGTGTGGGGATAGCAGCAATGTTAGTCAATTTTTGAATGGCATGCATCGGCACTAAGAAGCGGTGACCCCATGTTGAAGTAGAGGTTATTAGAAACTAAGGGCAGTAAGCTAATGGTGGGTAGTAGTCCAACAAGAATTTAGAGTGAGGTCATATTGGGCCGAGGATGCCCAAAAGAGTCTACTATTGATGCAACTAGAGTGAGTGCCATGTCATGATCATGAGTTTTGCCATTAGAGGTGGGCAAGCCATGAAGTTTTCCATGGACTACTACTAGGGCTGAGGTCATCAATTTGAGGGGGTATGTTGGGAAAATTGATATAATGAGGATAGGGCACATGAGTGTGTATGTGCACATGTATATGTGTGGATCTAGATTTGATTGGTCATAGTCAATGGATGGTGGAGAGTTGTCTGAGTCTTCAATGACCTCACTCATGACGTTAACATCTATTGTACTTTGGCTGGATAAGACTACTTTTACATGGTAATAGTTGAGGGGGGTGTTGAGCAAATTGATGTAATGAGGATAGAGCTATGGGGTTAACACCCATGAGGTTAACATCTATTGTACTTTGGCTAGATAAGGCTACTTTTACATGGTAATAGTTGAGGGGGGTGTTGGGCAAATTGATGTAATTAGGATAGAGCTATGGGACACATGAGTGTGTATGTGGACATGTATGTGTGTGGATCTAGATTTGATTAGTCATAGTCAATGAACAATGGAGAGTTGTTTGAGTCTTCCATGACCTCACCCATGAGGTCAACATCTATTATACTTTGGCTATATAAGGCTACTTCTACATGGTAATAGATATGCTCTTTGGTCTATTATTGCAAGGATTCCTACCTCTATCCTCCTTCAATTTGCCCACTCCTCACCCACCAACTCCAACACTCCATCTCTCTCCTCCCCCACCCCTGCCCCTGCCCCCTCCCCCCCTTCTCTCTCTCTCTCTCTCTCTCTCTCTCTCTCTCTCTCTCTCTCTCTCTTCCCTCATTCTCTCACCCCCTCCCATTCTCTCTCTATGCCCCCTGCTTAACCCCTCATAATACCCCCTTAACCCCTCAAACTCCCTTAGGTTGCCCTAGGGCGACGGTGGTGTCCACCTATCAACTGCACCACCTGTCTGCTAATGCTAGCCCACCAATGACGATGTTGCCCAATCGACTGTGTCACCCGATCCACCTCTACATGCACCACCATTTTTGCCACTGCCTGCACATGTCCCAAAGTCTACCACAATCTACCTACAAGAGAGACAAGGGGAAGAGAGAGAGTAGTGAGGGAGAGGGAGAGAGACAGAGAGAGAGAGAGAGAGAGAGAGAGAGAGAGAGTAGAGAGGATAATGAGAGGAGAAAGCAAGAAAGAAGAGAGAAGTCATTGTAGGTTGACATTTTCTTTTGGGTGAGATTTGCTCATATGGATGCATAGTATATGCACATGAGTCAGATGCATTTTGATGCTTTGAGCTTTGAGTTTTTGGTGATATTACCCTCAATTGTGGCAGACATATTTGGGTGCACCTGGTATTTGGTCTGATTCTTTCTTGCAGGCACTAGCATTTGGGATTTTAATTTATTTGCATCATGGAATCCTCTTTTGTGTCTGAAATTTGTGTCTGAAATGGAGCTTTTCAGCATTAAAAAGTTTAATGGGACAAACTTTTCTTTGTGGAAAGAATAGATAAGGAATGTGATTATTCAAAAGAAGAAGATTAAACCCTTGGAAGGCATTGCAGTTAAGACTATAGCTATGTCTGAGGATGATTGGAATGAGTTGGATGCATTAGCAAAGTCTGCTGCTAGACTTCATCTTACAGAGTTAGCTTATTTCAGAGTAGTAAATGAGTAGACTACATAAGATTTGTGAAAGAAATTATCTGCCACTTATGAGAAGGAAACTAAAGGGGGTCTCCATTACTTCTCATTTGAATGAATTCAAGATTATTTTCAGCCAACTTCAGGCTTAGAAGCTAAAATTTGATGTGGAGACTAAGGCAATAGTCCTCTTGTGTTCATTGCCATCCTCATGGGATACCTTCTATACAATTGTCAATAACTCTACATCTGGTGGAGTACTAAAGTGTGATGATAATGTGGGTAGCTTGTTGGATGAGGAGATTAGGCGAAAGTCTATGGATGACAACAAGTAGGATGCAGCCTTAAATGTGCAAAGGGGCAAATCATAGTTCAGGGGGAAGTCCCAAGAAAGAGGGAAGTCTCGTAGCACATCCAAGGCACATAACATGGAGTGTTACCATTGCAGCAAGAAGGGCCACATGAAAAAGGATCGCTAAAAGATGAAAAGAGAGCAAAAGGATAAGAAAAAGAATGCAAATTGGGGTGCAAATAAGAAGGAAGAGAGTCCAAGGGAGGACAAAGGAAAAGTAAAGATCGAGGAGATCAGTGCAGTCCCTAATGATAGTGACAATTACATTCTCTTCATGTCTAGTCTACCTGCAGAGTTTCTTTTACCACTTCAGATGAGGCATATTCCCAAGATTGGGCTTTGGAATTTGGTGTTTCATTCCATGTTAATCCCCATAGGGAATGGTTCTCCACTTATGATAGTGGAAAGACAGGTTGTGTGTATCTTGGAAGACAATAACAACTATATTGCTTTTCATTTTTTAATTTCACAATTAGAAAATAACAATATATTGCTTTTCATTTCTGAATTTCACAATTTCAATTACAATTTTAGTTAGTAACTGCTGTTTGTCTTGAACCAACACCCGATTGGTTTAGGACAACACATTAAGTCCAAGCCATCTTGGTCTAGAAATAATGGTATATGACTCGATTAGCAGGAAACTAAATTTAACGAATTTAAGTATTAAGAATCATTTCAACCATCGGGCTGGTCAACGACTAATGTCTGTTCAATCATGTTGGTTTAGGAAAATCACATAATTGGTGATTGAGCTAAAGCAACCGCGATTACATGATGTTCTAACCACCAGGTTGGTTTAGTAAAATAACAATATATTGCTATTCTGTTGCAAAATATATTGTTGTCAATTTCTGCTCAACCACACCACTGGGCTAGACAATAACAATTGATGTTTGTTCAACCACGCTGGTTTAGGGTAATCACAGAATTGGTGATTGAGCAAAACCAGGCTACGGTTGCATGATCTTCTAACCACTGGGCTAGATTAGGACAATCACATTTAGTCCAACCCTGGTTTAAGAAATGAAACAAGTAAACTATCCCAAAGCTCATCACAAAATACCACCGGGCTGGTTTAGGCACCACTGACCTGCATTGTATCAAGCATGTGTGTGATGTGCTCCTCAAAAACCTTGTGTCCCATCCAATTTTTATAAATGTCCTTTCTATTTTGAGAAACTCTCGTATTTTTGTGCCAAAATGTTATCATTGTAGCAATGACTTCTGCACTTAGGTTGTCTCTCCTTTTCTTGTGTTCTATTGAAGCCCACAACCTTCTCGGATTGGGATGATTGTGCATTGCTTCTACTCTACATTCAACCACTAGAGCCACATTGGTCCTTCTGATTGACATCATTTTTGAGATCGTGCGCCCAAGCTATTTCTCCTTTGTTTCAGGGGACACCAACATAGCTAATGTCACTCTCTTTGTAGCTAGTTGATCTAAGTTGTGCCCCCCTTTTACTTTCTGCAGGGCATTTCTCAAGTTAGAGAGCATCGACTCTTGGGTGTGCATCTCCCGAGGTGTTGGTGGGATTGTTACTCTACTAACTTTAGGGTGCAAGCTAAAGCTTGTGAAGACTCAAGACTGGTAATCATCTGAATGGCATGATGTTGCTGCCTCAAATGCTCCCACCAATCATGACACCACAGCTCATGTTCTTCGCTCCAATGGCAATGATCGAATGTGTGCATTTGCAATCACTTGATGCTGCTACTCTGCAAGGAGTCATCTTTCTTCTCGTTATTTCTCCCTTTACAGATGTTGCAAAAGTGTCTTCCATTGCCGTTTTGATACCGTGCCATCACTTTCCTTGACTTGCAATCTATTCACCGTGCCTTAACCAGGCCTTTCAACTTTCTTGTCTTGCAGCATTTGTTTACTTCTCATGCAAGCCATGGTGAGCTACATGTTGCCATTGACACCATGGCCATGATCAGTCCCAAATCAACCTAGAGAAGCTAGCTAGGGAGGCAAGCAAAGAATAGAAGGCAACTTACTTGAAAGAAGACAATGCCAAACCAAAGTTTGCACAAGGTCATGTTGTTGCGTAACCAAAAAAAGGGCTCAGCTCTGTGTGTTCCACCCTGCCATGGATTCCCCTCCTTGTCACATGAACTTGCTTTCTCTCAAGTTCCTTTTGGAATCCTCCTCCCAGCCCATTGCTTGCCACATGGTGTTCTCTTGAGTGCCATGTCTCCATTTGGACCTTAGAACCACTATGCCCATTTAGGCCTTACTTATGCACTCCATATTGTTGCAAACACTGTCGAGCCCTTTGGTTTCCCACTTCACCATAACCACACCAGATGATTCTGGGTTTATGGCTGACGTAACATTCCCTTCCCCTTAAGAATGGTTTACATCCTCGAAAACAAAATTGGGAAACCTCCTCTGGAGATTGCTTACCCTTTCCCTTGTTGAACTCTCTTCAGGTCTATCTTTCCACTGAACCAGACATTCTTGCCAAATAGTATATCATGTTCTTTTTTCTTATTTATCTAAAATTCTTTAGTTTAACTAAGACTTCATTTTCAAGGAGATTATCATCATCCCCTAATTTTCTTTTTAGCCTACTAACATGAAAAACTAGATGCACTCTACATCCCTCAGGTAAGGCTAATTTGTAAGCAAGTTCTCCAATCCTCTTAAGTATTGTGAATGCTCCACAATACCTAGGAGAATACCTAGGAGACAACTTCAGACATTTACCTATCTTTGGAGATTCTAAAGATTCAGGTACCTTGAGACCTAGACTTTCTCATTTACTTCAAACTCTTACTTTCTATGGTGGGGTTTGCATAACTTCATGCTCTATCATGAGCTCTTCTTATGCTATCTTTAGCTAACTTAAGCGTTTGATTCATATCTTCAATAAAGTCTTTGACTGCTTGAGCCTTCTCTTTCTTGAGTCTCACTATCATTAGGGCTCTTGGTTGAGATCCATACATCATCATGAATGGACTAAAACTTGTAGCTAAATGTTTGGCACTGTTATATGCAAATTCTAATATGGGCAGATACTATTCCCAATTAGTTTGCCGTTTACTTACATATGCTTGAAGCATATCCTCAATGATCTGATTGACCCTTTCAGTTTGACCATCACTCTGTGGATGATCTGTGGTGCTCATATTCAATGATGTTTCTAACCTCTTAAACACAGCCCTCCAAAAATGGCTATTAAATTTGCTATCCTGGGCACTAACAATACCGACTGGTAGCCCATGCAGTCCGTAAATAGTCTGGCTAATTCTAGAGTTTTAACATCTTCATTAACAAGAATAAAATGAGCCATCTTGGTCAACCGATCCACACCCACATAGAGTTGTGCCACCTCTGTGTCCTAGGTAATCCTACAATGAAATCCATGGAGATGCTTTCCCATTTGCCAGATGGAATCTCCAATGGGTGTAGGAGACCTCTACCTTAAGGCGTTCAACCTTATTGACCTGGCATTTTTGGCACTTTAATACATAATCTTGGACGTCCTTACCTATTCTAGGCCAAAAGAATTGTCTCTTCAAAAGCACATGTGTCTTTTGAATTCCCAGGTGTCTAGCACTCGGAATATCATGACATTCAAAAAGAATTTGGTGCCTAATGTCATTATTATCCGAGACACATACTCTACCCTTGTAGAGCAGGTAGCCATCTTCAATAGTATATTTTTTCCACTTGAGTCCTTTATCACCAACCTGTGGTGTGTTGCCATTTCCATGTGACTCCTCAATGAAAGCCTCTCGATTACTTGGATCCCTATTTCTAATTGCTTTCCATATTTTAGAGAAGTGAGGATCAAACTCACATTTCCCCTTCAAGTACTCTAGGAAATAATTCTGAAATTGAGTAAAACTCAATTCATTAAAAATTGGCATTTGGCTAAGAGAGTCTAGATTGAACTTCCCTTTCCTATATGTCAATTGTATATCAAACTCTTGCATTAACTCAGCCCATCTAGCTTTTCTATCTTTAAGCTCTGGATGATTTAATGCTCTCTTGATCAAAGATGATCTCAAATTTTGCACCATATAAGTAGTGCCTCCATTTTTTTAAAGCATAGACTATAGCATATAGTTCCTTCTCATATGCCAAGTAATTCCATTGGGCATGATCTAACTTTTTGCTTTCAAAATCCACTGGTCCACTTTTTGTAAATGTACCACCCCAATAGCAAAGTCATTGGCATCTATCTCAACCATGAATGGTTCATTGGGATCCACTACTTTTAAGACATGAGTTGTTGCTATAGCTACTTTTAATTTTTCAAAAGTTCTCTTTTGAGGTTCACTCCATATAAAGGTGCTACCCTTCCCCTTAAGTTGGCCTGTCATCAGAACAGCAATCTTAGCGTAATCTTGGATGAATCTCCTATAGAATCCTAGCAAACCTAAGAATATATGTAATTCTTCTAGATTTGTAGGATGTGGCCACTCCAATATGGCCCTTACTTTGTCAGGCTCCATACAAAACCCTTCTTGGGATATTATATGTCCCAAGTATTTCACTTCTTTTGCAAAGAATTCACATTTGGATTCTTTAGCAAAGAGTGAATTATCTCTAAGTAGCTGGAACACTTTTCGCAAATGTTCCAAATGCTTTTTCTTGGTTTTACTATAAATAAGGATAGCATCTAAAAATACTACAGCAAATTTTTCTAGATATGGCCTTAAGACACTATTCATAAGTGTCATGAAAGTTGCTGGAGCATTTGTTAATCCAAATGGCATTACTTTAAATTGATAATGCCCATACCTAGTACGAAATGATGTCTTAGGGACATCCTCTTCCCTAATTCATACTTGGTGATATCCTGATCTTAAATTAATTTTAGTAAAGTATTTTTCCCCTTGCAATTGATCAAAGAGCTCATCAATGCGAGGCGTAGGATACTTAATTTTTATGGTGATTTTATTTAGTGCTCAGTAATCTATGCATAAATGCATAGTACCATCCTTTTTCTTTACTAGTAAAACTAGTGCACACCAAGGTGAGCTACTTGGTTGGATTTGGCCCTTCCTAAGATATTCCATTAATTGTCTTTTGACCTCACATTCCTCCATTTAACTAATAAGTCCTAACTATGTTTCAATATTTTGTATTCGAGTTTCAAGTTTAGTGAATTCTATATACGGAATTCCATAATCACCGTAGTCTGTTCTCCATTTCCACGTTATCCTCTTGAGTTTCAATTTGTACCTCCTCATGTGTTTTCTCTCCAACTATCGCTTTTCCTTTTCTAGCCCTTTCCTCGGCCTCCCAAATCATTTTATCTCTTTTTGGAGTTAGTCATTTTAAAAAATGCATACTTTCCAAAAAAAGAAGAAGCAAAACGCATTATGTCAAAGACAAAAATATGATGCCCAGTTCCTTGATATTTGTTCGAGGTTTGGATTCATCTTTGAAATCATCTCACTTTATTTCTTTTGCAAGTGGCCTTCACGTTCGATTTCATTCTTCACTATTCTTTACATTTCGAACTCCTCGAATCGATCTCCAATCTTCTTCTTTGAAAATGGTGAGGTTAGGAAGATTGGAAAGAACAAGGGGGTAAAAACAGTTTTAAAAACTTAGGAAGAAGAGGGATAGAAAAGGTATTGATGACATGGCTTTTACTAAGGTCTTGGAAACCTTAGATGATGTGGCTTTTACAAAGCCTTAAGCTTTATCTGTTTGTGTAGCTTGCAGGTTGACAAACGGATGAAGGCATTGAATCCTCCTTCTAAGAAGTCGTCTCAACCATGTCATTGAAGGAATTAAATGCGATTCACCATGAAGAAATTCCATGCAATTCACCATTCTCTAAACCCCTACGCTACCCCTTCAACATCACCTTTCAACGTCTGAGTAATAGTGATTAGCCGTTGTACTGCTGTAGTAGAACTAACACCCGCATGACTATGCAATAAAGTTGACGCCCACACAGCTCCTACATGCTCCCGCTACACAAGAGATGATGTAGACTCACATTAATGTCCTACTGCTAGCCACCATCTTCAATTTGTAGCATCCCGGGCCCTGCAAATCACCAGACATAGAGATTGGAGACTTTGGAGTCATTGACTCATTGATGGCAAGGCATTCTAACTCCCAGCAGCCAGCTGTGTTAGAACAGTGCAATTGATTACTTTGCTGGTGATTTCAGGCAACGCTCAAGCTTTTTTTCTCCAATGATTCATTGCTTCAATCTTTTGAAGCCTTCCTTGAAGTTCCTTCCATTCATCATTGATTTAGGCTCTGATACCAATGTTGCATGACAAAAAAAAAAGGGCTCCACTATGTGTGTTCCACCCTACCACCACAGATTCCACTCCTTGTCACATGAACTTGCTTTCTCTCAAGTTCCTTCTGGAATCCTCCCTCCTCACCCAGTGTTTGCCACATGGTGTTCTCTTGAGTGCCATGTGTCTGTTTTGACCTTAGAACCTCTATGCCCATTTAGGCCTTACTTTTGCACTCCATATTGATGCAAGCACCACCATCGAGCCCTTTGGTTTTCCGCTTGACCATAACCACACCAGACAATTTTGGGATTATGGGATTGATGTAACACATGTCAAGGTGCATGCGGGTTGCAGGGCATTTGTAGGTTGCAGGTACTGAATCTTTCAAGATTTGATGGTCGGGAGGTGTGAAAATTCAAAATTCAAAGGAGTAGCAAAATTCTCAGATGTCTATTTTCCCCCCTTTGGCACGATCGAGAAGTAAGAAAAAGAGAGCAAAATTTGGCTAAGGTTTCCTTCTTTAGGTAGGGTTGCGAGGTTTGCATCGTAAAGCGGTTTACATTGCATTTTCATAGGATGATGGGAGTGAGCCCGTGTATAGTCTGGAGAATGATGGAAGAAAATGCATGCTTCTGGTGTTCTCCTTCCAATGGCAGCTTGAGAACTGCGGCTTTTGTTTGCAGGATATTACTCTCATAAGTTTCATTGTATAGATGAACATTTCTTGCTATTAAACTTGTCGAACAATTAGAAGCTCATCACAGAACGCACTCTCTTCCTTTTGATTTGCACCCCAATTTGCATTCTTTTTCTTATCCTTTTGCTCTCTTTTCAACTTGTAGCAGTCCTTTTTCATATGGCCCTTCTTGCCATAGTGGTAACACAATGTTTCATGACCTGGATTTGCTACAAGACTTCCCTCTTTCTTGGGACTTCCCCTTGAACTGTGATCTACCCCTTTGCACATTTAAGGCTGCATCCTGCTTGTTGCCATCCATAGACTTCCGTCTAATCTCCTCGGCCAACAAGCTACCCACAACATTATCAAATTTCAGTACTCCAACAGGTGCAGAGTTACTGACAGCTGTACGAAAGGTATCCCATGAGAATGGCAATGAATATAAGAGAAATATTGCCTTAGTCTCCGCATCAAAATTCATCTTCTGAGCCTGAAGCTGGCTGAAAATAATATTGAATTCATTCAAGTGAGAAGCAATGGAGACCCTTTCCTTCATCTGCAGCTCAAACAACCTCTTCATGAGGTAAAATTTATTAAAGACAGTTTCCTTTTCATAAGTGGCACACAGTTTCTTCCACAAATCTTCTGTAGTCTGCTCATTTACTTCTGTGAAATAAATTGACTCTGCAAGTTGAAGTCTAATAGTAGATTTTGCTAATGCATCCAACTCATTCCAATCATCCTCAGACATATTTACAGGCTTAGCTTCAATCCCTGCCAAGGGTTTAATCTGTTTCTTTTGATTAAGTACATCCCTTATTTGTTCTTTCCACAAAGAAAAGTTTGTCCCATCAAACTTTTTAATGCTAAAAAACTCCTTTTCAGACATGGAAGAGGATGCCATGATGCAAATGAAGCAAAAATCCCAAATGCTAGTGCCTACAAGAGAGAATCACAACAAATACCAGGTGCACCCAAATGTGTATGCCACAATAGAGTGATATCACCAAAACTCATGTCTCAAAGCATCTGACTCATGTGCATATACTATGCATCCATATGAGCAAATCTGGCCCAAAAGAAAATGCCAACTGCAATGGCAATCCAAAATGCCAATAAGTGCCAAATGACTCAAGCATAAACACCATCCACTGGCATATGCATTAATAATATCTCATCCAAGAGAGCATAGCACTATGAGTGCATCACGTGCAATGTGTCAAACCTGTCCCTCAGCATAAAATAGCATCCATGTGCGAAGCGTCCATAAAAATAGCATCCCACAAGGCAATTTGGGCCTATCAGGGCATCCAATAAGGACCACAATGCATCCAAATGGCCTATAAATCATCCACTGCAACCCAATGCACACCACGAATGAGGCACACTGCTCAAACTGCAACCAGAGTGATCTGCATAAGGTATGCTCAAGAAATCATAGTCCCACGGTAATGACCGCTACTGAAAATAGAACCTGAGATGCCTCAAAACATGGGCACCATTGCATAATCGGACTCAGCAAGAAAATCTACAAATATCTCTCTTCTACCAAAACTCCAAAATCCCAACCGATGAGTGAGAAATGGGAGTCAACACTTATCCACTGCCATATGGCATAAATCTAAGGTTTCAAAACCTTAGAATGAAAAATGCATAATAGAGAGACGAAATCGAATACATAGAGATCTATAACTCTGAGAATCCTCCACCGAATCGCATATAAGAACTAATAGGTAGGGGTTTTTGGGCGTCCAAAACGCAATGGGACAAATGGTTTTGGAACCGTGGTCTCAATCACTGTGTCCAACACACGGACTGAAAAACGTTTTTGGAAACAGAGCTGTTTGTAAACTCCTCCAGAGTGTGAATGATGAGCAACATAGAAGTTTTAGGACCTTTTGAGTCCACCGAAACTGACAGATTTGCAAATGGTTGCTCCAAACTTGAGTTCTAACATCCGAGCAGAAAAACGCAGAAACTGACACAGTGAGTCAGAAATCCAATGAAATGATCCCAGATTCAAGAATGAAGGTGTTTCCAAGCTCCTGAAGTGAAGTGGACACCAAAAGCAAGCAATAGTTGCCTCTACAAGTCAATACGAAGTCTATGTCATCAAACGGAACAGGGAAAAGCTCAAAAAACGACTTTTTCTTTGAAAACACTTAACAAGATCTCAAAACCACTTCGCAAAACCAAAGTGACTTTTCCAAAGGTTCATCCACGGTCTCTATACACTCAGATGCAAGTAAAGTCACCCACAAGGCTTCCCACAGAGCTTCTCCTTCCTCCCACAGAGTTGCTAAGCTTCAAGCATTCATGCATGCTCAGTTAGATCACCCGGGCTCTGATACCAGTTGAGAGTGCTCTCAACGGAAGCAAGAACGAAAGAGGGAGAGAGAGAAACAGAGAGCCACACAAGTTTTGGTAGGTGCAAAACACCCTAATCTTCTTTTTCATTCATTTATATATGTGTTTGAGTATTGTACATAACCGGGGTAAAGGCACAGTGACCTTTAACCCCCACAGATTTGGTCTTGGCCTACCGCAAGCTAGTCATCTTCTCTTCAAATAACTTTGTTAAGTGGTCCTGATATTGTGCTTGAAGAAATAAGTTGTGGTCAAGTACCTAGGAAGGGAGCTAGTTATTAGCCAGGTAATCCAAGTCCTGGGTGGTGTGAGCCATATTATCCCTCAAAATTTGCTGCTGAGACTCAGTGGCATTCACATCCTAGTGATCATCTTGAAGCAACAAAGAATTCAATTTTGTGCAAGAGGGAAAAGTCTTCAGAGACCTATAGGAGGCACATGGAGTGTGATTGTGCTAGTTGAAGCTATCACCATTACTCTACCAGTTTTCTACTCCACCTCATGCTTCTTCTATTGCTCGGCTGGTGTCTCTTGGGTTGCTCAATGGTGGCATTGTCACCTGTATGCATCTATTGCCTATGCTACATGGTGCCCACCTCATATGTGCCTACTTTTCTAATGTATGTCTCTAACTTAGATTGTTCTTGAGAGGCGCCCTTGCCATTTCTCCACTCTGAGGTCACATAACTATTATGGCCATTGTGCTTCTTGGAGCCCTGTTTATTAGACTGCTACCTGCTATCCTCCTTAGCTCAAGATGACCCTGCTCCTCCAATGGGTACACGAATGGAATTCAGCCATTGTACCTCACCAGATATGAGTTGATGGTGCATCATATACAAATGTGGCCCAAGCTTGCAATGTGTTTGGCCTTTGCTACTGATAGCTTTGAGCTGCGACTCAAAAGTCTTCTTGTTGCAGGTAGAGAACCAGTCTACCTCATGGTTATCCTCCACCATCATGACCATCCTAGCCACGTACTATTAGGGCATGTACCCAACACTCTTTTTCAACCCAATAAACTTTGAGAGAAATCTGTAGACAGAGGCCTTCATCAAATGCTTTGATGATCAATTACCCTTGCGAAGATGAGTAGATGTCATCGGCAAAGTAGGCATTGTAGCATTCATGTTAGGAGCAACGCAATAACGGAGCAACAATGTGAGAAGCGAAATGTGTAAATTAACAATATAGAAAGCGCATGGAATGGAAAAGACAAAGAGACATTGATATACCTAGTTCACCTAGTGTGGGCTACATCCATGGAGAAACAACCAGTCCTACATCTTTCTTATCCAACAAGTGAGAAGATACAAGATATAAGCAGTATATCCACTCCTCTCTTGCTATATGAGCCACACCCTTATCTTACAAATTTGACCACACAACTCATAAGCAACTCATGCACCAATTTTCATGTGTTTTTGGCTTCAGAGGCAATGCCCCCGAACCCTCGCTAAGGGCGGCGGCCTAAGGCATGTCACCGACCCCCCTTGGAACCCACCAAAGACAGTACTAGGAGGGGTGTTGCCTCTCCCTACCCCCCCCTTCATGGGATGGGTATAAACATGCTTGGGTCTAAAGCACGACCAAAAAACAATCTCTTAAAAAGAGATCAGACTCCACATACAACAATCTCCCACTGAGGTTAATCATAGTATCTCAACTGTTACTACACTCACTAAAATTCTTTGGATCTGGCTATCCCTCATATTGTTCCTCATTCTTGCAGGCCAATTGAAATTGAGTAAACATAAGAAATACTAGCCATTCTATTTTTCCAGTCGACAACTCAATGATGCAAAAATCAACTATACCAACATAGAAAGGGAAGCCCTGGCAATGGTGTATAGTGTTAAGTAATTTCAACACTATTTACTAGTAAATGATTTTGTCTTCTACACCGACCATCAAGCATTGCTTTATCTTGTGAACCGTCTATGTACAACAGGAAGAATAATCAGATGGCTCCTCTTGCTTCAAGAATTCAATTTAAAATAATGGTCTGCAAAGGTGCCCAACACTACATTGTCGATCACATGTCTCGTGTCAAGTCGGGGGAACATGGAACTGGAGTAGAAGATGACTTGCTAGATGCCACACTATTTCAAATACATGCACCCTATCAACTCATAGCTAGCGAACGCTATACATCTTGCACAGATGCATCATGCCACATGAAATCCCACTCATCATCCGTGAAGCGCATGAAGGCATTATAGGAGGACACTTTGCAAGGGAAACAAATGTTAAATTGCACGGCGCAGTGGAACGAAAACTAAACAAAGAATAGAGAGTACACAGCAAACTAGAGTCGAACAAAATTTTCCTTCAATATTGATGTAGTACAAATGATGGCTCTGTCGCCTCTTTATAGCTATGAGGGCGGTAGTCGGATGAACGTAGTCGGTGGGCTCGACCAGTCAACCTAGTCAATGGAATTGACTAGTCGTCCATGGAATATTTAGGAAATATTCCCTATATCGTCGCCTCGGGGGTTCTCGTCCCCGAACCCCCACCAAGGGGGCTAGCTGGCCCCCAAACCCCAATGAAAGCAAGGGGCTCCCACACAATCACTTTTCTACCATCAACAGTCTCATTGATAGACCTCATCTAGCATGCAAGTCAGGATCCATCCAATGTCTCGATCTCACACATGGCTTCTCCTCATATGGGGGCCTTATAACTTGAGCATCTTGGACCACTGGTGGTTACCAGGAGGATGGGGCATTGAGCATATCTAACAATAACATCAAGAAAAATCCTCTTAGCAAGATATTGGTGGCCAACCCTTTGGGTAGGTGCTTACGACTATCTAAAAGATGTGATGTTGGTCAAAGGACAATCAAACCCCAACTCAAGGATTTCAACCCCTTAACAACAATTACCGCTCAGTAACCATTTGAAAAATGGGGGATTGACTTTGTGGGACCCATACATCCAGCCATAAAGGGAACACAAGCACGCTACATCATTGTGGCCACAATTTACTTCACAAAGTGGGCTAAAGCTAAAGCAGTAAGAAAAGCAGATGCCAGAAGCAAAGCAGTGTCCTTGTACGAAAATGTCATTACACGATTTGGATGCCCCATTGAAATTGTGTCAATTAGAGGAACATGTTTCGTCAATGAGATAGTCTAATAACTTTTGTCTGGCTTTATGGTGATCCACAGAAAAAGCACACCGTACTATCCCCAACGCAATGGACAAGCAGAGTCCACAAACAAGATCATATGCATTGTCCTCACCAAAATATTGGAGCCCAAGAGATCTAACTGGGTAGAAAGTTTAAATGCAACCTTATGGGCATATTGAACCACATTAAAGGTCAGTACATGATTTACACTCTTTTAATTCATGTACGGCCTTGAAGCAATGATCCCATGGAGTTTGTCATATCAAGCTTACACATAGCAGTGCAAGCACGCATGGGCAACCATGAGTCCTCAAAGAAAGACTCTATCAATTGGAAAAGCATACAGAGATAAGGTTAGTTGCCTACCATGCCATGACAATAGAAAAACGAAGAAGGAAGGCATGGTTTAACAGAAACCTTAGAGATTAAGATATCAGGGAAGGTAACCTAGTTCTGATCTATAATGCCAATGTCCACAAGGGCAAACTAAAATATCTAGGTCAAGGACGTCAAAAAGATGAATCCCATGAAAGTTGTGCTGCTAGAAACATTGGATGGAGTCCAATTCAACACAACAATTAATGGGAGCCAACTACAATGCTACTACATCTGCCATCCCCAACAATAATGAAAATTTGGGAGCCCCAAGTCTTCCATAGTTAGCCTTAAATTGGCATATGCACATTTTTGCACATATAGTTTGCACTAATTTGTTACACATGCACTCACTGGCATATGTATGCTTTTGCACTTATAGGTAGACCTAATTGATTTCAACCTAGGGCTCAAAAGTGATGATTGAGTCTTAGTTGCCCTATGAAATCCCATAAATAAGTATATAGTTAGTCCCTACCTAGTCGATAGGTCACATGCACTCACACGATTTTGCATAGGCACACAATAGATTGCATCAACAATAGTATTACATACTTTCATTCCACATTCTCAAAGCATGCAATGAATTCACAAGTAGGACAAGAAGTTGCACCAAATCTCAAGACTATTTGACGAAAGAGTCTGCAGCCTCAGCAACAATGAGACCCCTGCCAAACATCACAGCTATCTCTTCATGAATAAATATCACACCTGCATACAAAGTGATCTAGAAGCTCAATGATCTGATTGCAATCCCATCCATCATGAATGCAGGATAGCAAGAAATCCCAAAGGTAAGAAAGATCTAACAACCTCAACAAACGAGACCCCCACCAAACCTCTTCTCAAGAAGATTCAATAAGAGAGTCCACAGCCTCAGCAATGAGATCCCCTCCAAAATTCATGGCCATGTACCTCTCTTGAAGTGGATACAAGCTTCTTGAAAATAGAGTAGACATTGTATGGTGCGAAGACACTCCAGCAAGATCGATTGGCATGCCACAAGTTCCATAGCCATTGGGTTACGCACATGGCATCCCAACTCCATGATCACAATAAGCCATAACCTGAGGACGGGTAATAAAATGGATCCAAGGGTATGTTGACTCTGTGTCAACATGGACTTAAGTAGTACAAAATGTGTGTGTAGAGTAAAGGCAAAGCTCCACTTGTACTTGCATAAGGCTAGGAATAATCTCTCTTAGCAATCCAACATGCGATTCCTACATATGATTCCTACATCAATTCCTACATCCATTTTCTACATGCATCTCCTACATGCATGTTCTACAGGCAAGTTCTACATACGATTCCTACATGCAGTTTCTACATGCAACTCCTACATGCATGTTCTACGCAGTTCTTACATGCAATTCCTACATGCAACTTCTATATGCGCATCCTAGATGCATGTTCTACATGTAGAGAGAGAAAGTCTTACAATTGCTACATGCAGAGAGAGAAGCTCTCCGACTTGTATAAATACCCCATAATGGAATGAAGCCCACACTCTTTGGGGCATTGTGTTGAGTTCTACTTTGGTGTTCCATGCAATTGTCTCCAAGTGTCCATGTTCCCTTGCACTCCATGTCCAAAAGCATGTCCTAACCTTGCCTCCTACTCCCCTCTCCTCCAACCTTGCAACTCCTCCTCTCCCTCTCCCTCTCCTCCTCCCTTCTCCTCTCTCTCCCCCTGCTCCCATGCTCTTACACCTTCTTCCTCTCCCCCTCCTATGCTCCCTTTAAACCCTTACTCTCTTAGTCTAGTTCCTCAACCCTTGATCTCCATGATCTAAGAGCAGAGATGAGTTCTCCACCATGTGCTCTATTCTAAACCTTGGGTTCTGCTTCTAACCCTAAAATCCCTTCTTAACCCTAGAATCCCTTCTAAACCATGAAACCCCATCTGAACCTTGAAACCCCTTTTGAACCTTGAACCTTCCTCTAACCCTTAAACTCTTTCTAAACCTTCCCCAATGGAGGCAAAAGCCTTTATTACCTCGACCATGATGATGCACGTCCCTTTCATGCAAGCATGCGCGATGTGTGCTTCCCACACCGCCTATGTCTCACACCAAAATATGACCCGAGGTCCTAAGCTACACTTATACTACAAACGACGACACCAATACATCTGTAGGTGACAAAAAGCCTCGAAACCCTACATACGTTGAACACCATGCTCTTCTCGTGGAACCTAGAGACAAATCATCTGGAAGTTAATTAACAACTCCTTTAACATCTTCCCAAGGTAGGTAGCCTAGACAAATAGTCAGCTCCTACATGAGTCTTTCCAGGATTATGAATAATCTTAAATTTGAACACTTGTAAAAGAAGCATCCAACGCATGAGGCATCCTTGAATGACAATCTTATCGATCAAAATAAAGCAAGGCCTAGTGATCAACATAGAAAACAAAAGGGTTGTCGAGTAAACAATTGAAGAATTTAAATGCTTCGTTGAACTCAAACATATGATGTTTTTTTCTTGGCTAATGCAGAACATTCACACTCCAAACTATGAGTTTCATATACACGGCCAAATCCAGTGAGAAAGTCAATGGAGTGCACTCAATGCATTGTAATTGCAACCCCTCAAAAAATACCTTGCATTGGTCGAAACCTCAACATTTGACATTTTATTTACGTTGATGCAAACCATGCACATTTGCAAGATTTGGATGGACTACCAAATCTATGGGAAAAATCAACGAAAAACATTGAATGTTACATAATTACAACCCCTCAAAAATTCCCAAATTATCAGGATTTTCCCAAATTCTCTAATATGGTGTTATTATGAAAAACGAATTATGAAAGGACAAATATTTATGAAAGACAAGTGGAATCCAAGAAGGTTTTCATATATAAAAAATATCGCAAAAAATACTATTGTTAAACAAGAGTTCTCATATACAAAAAGAGAGCGCAAAAAATAGTATGCTTAAGCAAAATTTGTCTTCAAAATAGACATTCTCCAAAAATGCCAAAATAGTGGAGGAGGTCTATTGCTTTGCATCACTGTCCGAGGTACTTTCCTCCTCATTGTCGCTAGGCAGGTTACTCAGGACCTCATCTTCCACTTCTTCTAATATGAGGTCATACTCTTCATGGATTACGTACTTGCAGTCCATGAAGACCTCTACACAACCCATTATGTCCTTTATACAATCATCTTTGTAGGTCCAGCGGTCGTGGCAGTCTCTCCAAAACCTATGGAGATCTCGTAGGTTGTTTTGTGCTTACCTAAGTTGCTGTTGCTCCATGTGCCTTCGGTCAAGACCCCACTCAAGTGCATGCACTTCGACATTATACTTCACCCAGTCTGTATCATGTGCAATCCTCTCTGCTACATGTAATAGCAGAGTTTGGATGTCTCGAATCACTCTAACGTGGGGAACTGGGTTGGAGTTTTGGGAGGAAAGCCATGGGCGAGGGTGTGGGTGTTCCATTACGAATCTTTTTGGAAAGAAAAAGAACCAAATATGGCTAAGGAGCAAAAGAAAAAAGAGGAAAAGGTAAGAGAGAAAAAGAAAGCCTGACATACACACATGCTTATGCAAGAGGAGAAGGAAGAGGATGAAAGAGACTCAAAGAGAAGAAAAAAGAGGGGGAAAAAAGAAAAGAGAGGGGAAAAGAAGAAAAGAGAGGAAAAGAGAGAAAGCATATGATTATCCTTATGCATGAGCATATGCTCATGCATAATAGGATGTCATTCCAACTATAAAAATTGTGTTTGATGGTATGGTGGTGATGTGAGGTCATACGGCTATATGTTTGAGTGAAGTTCTAGTTGATGCTCCCCTTATGTAGGTACCATGTGCCCTTAGCTCAAACTATGGGCATTGCTACTATGGACCCTCCATCTGCAGCTCTTGCAATAGATGGGCAAATTACTCTATACCTCTAGGAGCCTTGTATAGGTGCCGCATATTGTAGGTAACGGTCACTCATACATTGTGCATATGGCATGTGTTCGTCTACTGAAGAGGGTATTAGTTATGGAATTATTGTCGTGTGCATAGTCACACCGCTCAAACAAGATTGTGCACATTGAAGTTTGTTGGGCAGATCATTGCTTTGAATTTACATGACAATTTAGTTGGAATCCCCCAAAAGTTGGCTGAGAGATTTGACCTCTTTTGTAAAGGAATCTAGCTAGCATCACCAGATTATTTTTTCGTTCTTCTTGAACAAATTTTTTGAACCTACAATGATTGCACTTTTAGTGACTATCGAGAACTTGCTTGTGGCTGAACTATCTTGGAGGGAAAGTCCTCCCTTGGTCCATTCCTCTATACATAAGAACATTAAGGGCTCTATACCCTGGGCAACCCCTAATCACCTCCCTCACATTTCGTGTGGCCAGAATGGCTAGTGCATGAGGCCTTTGATGGCCAACTTGTTGCCTAAGTGGCCATCACACATAGAAATAAACTCCGAGAGGATGCTCCTACTCATTGTTATGTGAGTGGGAATGCCTGAAAACACCAATGCCACACATGTTCTCGCTAGTTGGAAACTTTCTTACCAAAAATAAGCGCAACAACACCCTATTGGGCATCTGATGCTACGTTCCCATTTTTTCTCGCTAGTTGGAAACTTTCTTACCAGAAATTATTGCAACAACACCCTATTGGGCATCTGATGCTATGTTCCCATTTTTCTTTGAATTCTTCTCAGCCCAATGGGCATTTAGGGTGGTTACACACCTCTCGACGCCTGCCAAAGCGAGAAATGCATGGGCAGGGAAGGACTTCATTGTTACAACAAGCTCATTAGGCTTACGTAGTGTAAGCTATTGGCCTGGTGATTGGTTGGTAAGGGTTCCATGTCGGGGTGTGGGCGAGAGTGGAGGCCGCCCATGACGATGGGCACCCTTGTTTTGTGCACCAATTGTGGCCGACACATGGGCACCCCACAGAGGGATATCCCTTTTGGATTTCAGGCGAGTGTTGATCTGTAACAAGCCCTAGGCCCTACATAGCACTTGGCACTAGGGAGGCTACCCAGTTGTCGGTAGCTTTGGCAAGGTGAGTGAAAACCTGTTCCCACGTGTATCAATGCAAAGCGATAAGGGGAAACACTCTAGGTTGCACTGCCTGCAACAACTAGCTTGAGAAGTTGTGAGCACTTTTGAGGAGCTTTGCGGGCTGTCAGGTGGTGTAGGAAGACGATCACACCTTCTCGCCAACCAATCTAGCATTCAACAGCACCAGGGTTGGAAGTCGAGAAATCTCCTCCTCCAGGCGAGCAGGCCGATGCGAGCACAGAATGTGATTCTCGAGTGCGGGCCATGGCATGCGAGCAGGGCGAGTGAAGCGGGGAGATTGACACGTGGGAGAGATGAGTAGAAACGTAAGAGGATGAGGAGAGGTAGGAGGGGTGTGGGTAGGTAGGCATGGCAATTCAAGGCTCTCTTGTAATCGATGATCACATTGGGCCTCCAACGTTGATGGTCGAATGACAGCCAACGTTGAAATTCTTGCCTCGCACGCACATATGTACCTGTAACTTTGCAACATCTCAAGCAGTTTCCTTAGCATCGAATTGCATCTCGCACTTCGCTCCGCCTTCCGACATCAGCCTGTACCGTGACCGAAAACTGTCATCGTTTGTCCGTTCGCTTCCATCTTTCCCGGCAAAGTTTCTCAACTTTCATGCCGTGTCATCATTTGTCCGTTTAATTCCATCTTTTCCGGCAACGTTTCTCTACTTTCATGGCTGCATTTCAATGGATGGCTGCGACTTGAAGCGGAGGAAGCACAGACTTGCAAGCGACAGGAAACACACTCGTGAGAGCCAGGAGGACGCAGAGCCTTGCACAGAAGCCTGTAGAATGAAAGAGACCGAGAAAGGATCTTCTGTAAGCGCAGAAGTGTAACATTCCATGTCCTTGCGTCTCAACGGTGCTTCGTTTGGACTGGAAATTCAATGTTGGATTGCAAACGCTTGGCTCAAGTGTTTTCTCGAAAGACGCTCTCCAAGCACTGTACTCATCCAGCTTTGAGCGACATAAATGCTTCTGGCTAGTCATAGCCTTTGACAAATGGGGGAGCATAGGATTGCAAAAGCAGAGGAAACACATACTTCATAGCAACGCACAGACTTGCAAGCGACTGGAAACACACTCGTGAGAGCCAGCAGGCTCTCGTTGCTTGCTGGGGTCGCAAAATGGTGAATTGACGTGACTGCTTTCACATACTACGTACGAACTTGGAAGTGCTGCGGCCAATCTTCTGGAGCATCTCCGGGAATGACTGCGGTCAAACAGGGGAAGGCCTTTTGTGGTGGCGGGAACAGGGCTTGTTAGCTCAATTTGCTCTATTTGGACTCTCCCAAACAGGGGATCATTGCTGTTGACAAACAGAGCGTTTAAAAGTTATCTAACAACTTCAGGGATGAGATTTTCCACGCCACTCGATTGCACACACTCCTGTCCAGCACGAATATAATTTCAGTTCCCGTTGTCGAGTCGATCTGAGCCAAAGCTTGCGACAATGATTGCAGCTCGTCTTCTGTTGCTATTGCTGTTCGTGAACGTCTGGAAGCTTAGCAATGGAGATCAACAGAAATCCATGCTCAGTTTTTCGGGTAAGATGTTGCCTAGGACGTTTCTACAAGTTTGAAGGTTACTCCAGCTCCTCAGGTTTGCTAGTACGTCCATGTAAAATTGAAAAGTACAGCTCTAATTTCACAAGAAATGCGATCCTTGACCTGACTTTTCTTCATGAGTCTCCTTCTTGAAATGGCCACACGATGAACGTTAATTTTGGCTTGGCTCGGGAAAACAAAGATTTTATCCTAGTCAACGAAATGCCACGTGTCTCTCTTCCGTTCCTGTCTTTCACCACTTCTCAGTTGCCCCTTTGCAGTAATTAAATTCAAATCATAATCTGTTTTTTACACTTGTAATTGACTCGACATGTCGAGTACTATAATTTTCATAGGCATAATAGAGTGATAATACCACCTTTTCTATACAACTTACAGCTGTCAGCGTATTGACTTGCAGCATCACATATGCAAGGGATAATACTAATTTATATCTACAGTGGAGACTTATCAGGCTATTAACTGGAATGTGATGAAAGTGCTTTGTTTTTTACAAGGTGTTTATTCGTGCTTCTGATTCCCTTGTATGGGTCTGGTTATTGATCTCAGGTAGCGACAGGCCAACCACAAGAACATACCAAGGTTCAAGACTACTGCTACAGAAGACAGATTTGGTAAGGACAGATTCTATGGATGCCACTGCTAACGGCATTTCATCAAAGAGACTTATAACAGGGGCCTCAGGAAAGCCTTGTCGACTTGAAATTCTAGCCTCGTTTGGTGGTTGTTTCCTAGTATCATGTGCCCTGCTATGCCCGTGCCTGCAACACAGAAGGAAAAGCGACAGCAAGGAATTCCCTTCAAAAGATATAAGTAAGCGAGCTAAACACCATTGTACCGTTTCTACACCTTGATTGACTCAGTTGGGTCCTGAGGGCTCATTTAGATTCTTGCAGTCCAGGTTCAATCTAATTCAAATGGACCAGCTGTCAAAGAGTTGTTTGTGGTTTTGTTTTTAAACCCTGCCCTTTGGATCGATTTTGTAGAGAAGGGGGAAGGGGCAGACTTGGAGATGGGGAGAGAATAACAGAAAGAAGGGAGGAGAAGAGAGGAGAAGGGGAAAGAGAGAGGAAGAGAGAGAAGGATGAGGGGATAGAGAGATAGAGAGAGGGAGGAGAGAGAGTGTGAGCACAGGCAGCAGGAAGCAGGAAGGAGGAGGGAGAGTAGATAGGATTAGATGTCACATCAAAAAGGTCCCTTGTACATGAGAGGATGGTACTTATATAGTACCTCCTTGGCCCTTTAGACCCCTCTATCTTGCAAACACCCCAAAGACTAATTATCCTAACCCCCACTAACTTGACCCACTTTTGGCCTTCATTATAGCCTCGTTTTGAATTGCCAAGCAACCTGTGATGCTGAATAACGGGTCTTCGTGGGTATCACCACAGCATATATGCTGTCCCATCCCCTCTCGAAGGCAATCCTGTGATGAAATCCATTGCTATGTATGTCCATTTGCCCTCTGAAATGGGGAATGGCTGGAAGAGACCTGCTGTTAATTTTCTGTCCACTTTATTTAGTTTGCAAGGATTTAGCCACGTACTTAACCACATCTCTTGTTCATCAGTGCCTGGAAGGTAGCGGGTGCATTTATCAGTCCAAAAAAGGCATCACCTTGAATTCATACAAGCCTCGTTTTGTGCGGAAAGCCGTCTTGTGTTCATCTCCTTCTTTCATCTTGATGTGATGGTAGCCGGACCTCAAATCTATCTTTGTGAAAAACTGAGCACCCTTGAGTTCATCCAACAGGTCATCAATCCCGGGGATTGGAGACCTGTTCTTGATAGTGGCCTTGTTGAGTGAGAGCAAATTTCAGGATTTGCAAATAAAGCACCTGTAGAAGGAAGCAAGACCTAAAAATCCTCTCAACTGGGTGGTGTTTTGTGGCTATGGCCAATCTTTAATGCATTCCACCTTTGCGGGATCCACCTGAATGCCATGTCTACTCACAATATGCCCCAGGTACTCAACCTCCTTGCCATAAAAGTGCATTTGCTGGTCTTTGCATAAAGCAGATGCATCCTCAGAATTTCGAACACCTGCTTCACATGCTTAATGTGCTCCTGCCTATCCTTGATGTAAATGAGGATATCATTAAAAAAAACCAGCGTGAATATGGAAAGAAGGGGCTGCAATATCTTGTTCATCAGCCACCTGGTAGGTGGCCAGTGCATTAATCAATCCAAAAGGCATCACCTTGAACACAGACCCCGTTATGTGCGGAAGGCCGTCTTGTGCTCATCTTCTTCTTTCACCTTGATTTGATGGCAGCTAGACCTCAAATCTATCTTCGTGAAAAACTGAGCACTCTTGAGTTCATCTAACAGGTCATCAATATTGGGGATTGGAGACCGGTTCTTGATAGTAGCCTTGTTGAGTGAGAGCAAATTTCAGGTCTTTGAAACTGCATTGTGCTTCCTTTGACCACATAAAGCATCCTTCTTCAAGAGGTCAGTAAGAGGGGCTGCCCTTTTAGAAATTTGTGAATAAAGCGCTTGTAGAAGGAAGCAAGACCTAAAAGTCCTTTCCAACTGGTTGGGGTTTTGTGGCTGTGGCCAATCTTTAATGCGTTCCACCTTTGCGAATATGCCGTCTGTAGAAAGAAGCAAGACCTAAAAATCCTCTCCAACTGGTTGGGGTTTTGTGCCTGTGGGCAATCTTTAATGCGTTCCAGCTTTGTAGGATCCACCCGAAAGCCATGTCTAATATGCCGTAGGTGCTCAACCTCCTTGCAATAAAAGTGCATTTGCTGGCCTCTGCATAAAGTTGATGCATCCTCAGAATTTCGAGTATTTGCTTCACATGCTTAATGTGTTCCTGCCTATCCTTGCTGTAATAAGGATATCATCAAAGCAAACCAGCATGAATATGAAAAGAAGTGGCTGCAATATCTTGTTCATCAGCCCCTGGAAGGTAGCCTTAATTAGTCCAAAAGGCATCACCTTGAATTCATACAAGCGTTCTGTGCGGAAGGTCGTGTTGTGCTCATCTCCTTCTTTCACCTTGATGTGATGGTAGCCTGAAAAGAAGTGGCTTCAATATATTGTTCATCAGCCACCTGGAAGGTGTCCAGTGCATCAGTCAATCCAAAAGGCATGATCAATTCATACAAGCCTTTTCTGTGCGGAAGGCCGTCTTGTGCTCATCTCCTTTCTTTCACCTTGATTTGATGGCAGCCAGACCTCAACTACCCTTGAGTTCATCTAGGTGGTCATCAATCCTGGGGATTGGAGACCTGTTCTTGATAAGTGCCTTGTTGAGTGAGAGCAAATTTCAGGTCTTCGAAACTGCGTTGTCCTTCCTTTGACACATAAAAGCATCTCTCTTCAAGTGGTTAGTTAGAGGGGCCTGCCCTCTTGGCAAATTTGCGAATAAACCGCCTGTAGAAGGAAGCAAGACCTAAAAATCCTCTCGATTGGGTGGTTTTTTTGTGGTTATGGCCAATCTTCAATGGATTCCACCTTTGCGGGATCCACCCAAATGCCATACGTCCCAAGTACTCAAGCTCCCTGTGGAAGGTTGCCGGTGCATTAGTCAATCCAAAAGGCATCACCTTGAATTCATACAAGCCCCGTTCTGTGGGGAAGGCGGTCTTATGCTCATCTCCTTTCACCTTGATTTGATGGCAGGTTGACCTCAAATCTAAAAATTGAGCATCCTTGAGTTCATCCAGCAGATCATCAATCATGGGGATTGGACACCTGTTCTTGATAGTGGCCTTGTTGAGATCCTTGTAATCAATGCACATGCGGTATGATCCATCTTTCTTCTTCACAAGAAGCACTGTGGAGGCAAAATGAGAAGTGCTGTGAGAGATGAAGTTCTTCTCAAGCAATTCCCGCACCTGTATTGCCACTTCCTCCGGCTCAACTTTAGAAAGATGGTGTGGGGCTTTGTTTATGGGCTTACTACCAGACTCCAAAAGAATGGCATGATCCACGTCCCTCTTGGGAGTCAATTGGGATGGCATATCAACAAATGCATCAGTAAATTGAGAGAGCAATTTTTGGATATCCGAGTCATCCACAAGGGGAATGCTTCCCTTTTTAGCTACATACTTTTTTTTTTGGTGAAATTAAGAAAATTATATTATGAAACATCCATTTTACATCAGGGTAGTGCTCGAGAAAAGAGCCAATGCCCTATCCATCAGAAACAGTAAAAGAAAAGCTGAATGCAAGAAACATCCAAATCTTCCTCATGTAAGGCATCATGTAAGGACTGCCGCAATGAGGCTCGGAAGAACTCATAAGGGTGCTGAAGGGGTGAATTCAGATATGCATGATTTCGCTGTAGCCAGAGGGTCCATAAGGCCCAGTATCTGATCCAATGTATCTGATCCAATGGAAGAAAAGAGAATACTGTGACAAAGAAGTTGATAATCTGCCAAACATCCAGAAAAACCTGTAGAACCTGTGTGCAGGAAATCTGAGAGATAAAAAATAGGAGATCTTGTCCAGAAGGTCTCTGGAATATGAACAAAACCACAATAAATGCGGAATACTCTCAAGAGTATAATGACATCTTGAACAAAGAGGAGAGGCAATCCTTCTTTGAGCCAATTTCACTCCCACTGGAAAAATATCAACAATGCATCTCTAGAGAAAGAGTCCTTGCTTCAATGGCATTTTCAACTTCCATATCAATTTCAATTTTCCTTTCCACCAAGTTAAAGACTTATTCAGATGCCAAAGAGAATTTGCATGATGAGCAATCCATGGAGGAGGTAATATCAATCGATAAGCATGTATGGAAGTCAATAGATGCAAAGGCTGAGAGGATAATCCTGGACTTGAAGATTGAAGATGCCAATCTTGAAGCCTGTCTCTTACATCCAATGTTGGATTCGGAACTAAAGGGAGTAAGAGATCTGCAATAGCTTTCCATATAGGTCTATGATGCACCCCAAGATTGTATTGTTGGCATGCTGCCAGAAAAGAGAGAATATGCCCCTGAGTATCTACCACGTCATCAATGATCCGGATGCCCAACTTCATAAGATTGTAAGCTCTGGTTGGTTGTTGTATAGCAAGAGGAGAGTAAAAAACAGCACTCCAATGAAGGCTTTCCATTCGAAGCGAGGAAGCTATAGAAGCAGGATGGGGAGACCATTTGATGTGAGATAGCACTTTCTTCCAATCCTGAAGCAAGGAAGTAGAAAATGGACAACCAGGGATTTTACCTTGAAATTTGCCAAGTACTACTTCCGATGGATCAACTAGCCAATGTCCATAAGCATTTGTGCGCATCTGACCACACAAAAATGCCAACATGATAGACCAAGGCTGCTCTTGTTGAAGAAAGGTCTTGAGCATAGTGATCTTTCTTGCCAGCACATGAAATTTGATGTTTATAATATTCAAACCACCATGCATTCTTGGTGAGCAAAGCAGGTCCATTTTGAGCAACCTTAAAGCTTTTTTATGAAGCTTAGTTTTCCAAAAAATCTCCATGGCTTGAGACATAAAAGAAGAGAGATCTCGAGATGACCAATGTAATAGAGGAAGGTAAAACTGGACATAAGCTAGAACAATGGACTGGACAATTCGAAGCCGAACATGCAATGGCCAAGTGGAGATCTTCCAATATTCTAATTTGTCCTGAATTTTGTTTAATACCCAAGATATTTGTTGCTTATTTCTGATTTTCCAGCCAATGGGATAACCCAAATGTCTTACTATGTTTTCCGGATAAATAATCTGGCCGGGCGAAAGGATAGCATGCCAGTCACAATGCTTGAAAGGCAAGAGTTTTGATTTCTGAAAATTAATTTTTAGACCAGCTGCCAACCCAAAATCAGAAAGGGTATCCATCAATAGGCGAAGCTCCAAAGGACTGTTCTTTGGCATGAAGAATGAATCATCTGCATAAGCTTGTGCAATGAAAGGCCGTGAACCAGGAATCTGAAGCCCCGCTAACTGTCTAGTATCAACCAGATGATCCATATAAATAAGCAAAGGATGTGAAACAATAGCATAGAGCAAAGCACTAAGAGGGCATCCCTGTCGAACTGATCGTTCCAGAGTCCGCAAGGTGCTTGGAGGCTTGAGAGGGCAGACAGGATGGTGAAACAATGACGAGTTTTCAGTGAGCAGAGGTAAGGGCTGCGAATAGGCTGGAAACGTGGAGCAGATCGTCGTGCTCACAGGCAAACGGAGAGCTGGATGGAACGCACACACAAACGGAAAGCTGGATGGAACGCACACACACAAACGGATAGCTGCAGGAGGCTGGAATGAAGCGGGAAAGAGACCAGACGGAGCTGTAGAAAGATGGCTGTTCACAGCGAGCAAGCGCAGGAGGAAGAACGGACCGTAGGCAGCGGTAGGGACAGGTCAAGATCAGAAGGGCTGGCTGAGGGCTGGAATCGCCATAGCTACTCATTCAGAGCATAGATGGCATTCCCGTTTTTGAGCTCTTTGGCCAACTGTCTTGCTGAAATGACTTGCATTTTCGGGGCTGTCATGCCTTGTAATACCACTTATCCCTGTGTGCAAAGCGGAGTGTCAAGGCATTCAAGTCCATGCTCAATTCTCCCAGAGATTTCATCTAGTCGCAGCCTAAGACAACATCAATCAGACCCATGTCCAGTGCAAAACTATCTCGTGCCAAATCATAGTCATCAGAAAGCCTGATCATATGCTGTCCATTGGCCACTTCCTGTAGTAATAATCAGCCCTACCTTCTGCAAGGTCTTAGTGTTGATGAAGCTATGAGTACTCCCGTTGTCCACAAGCATGTGAACAGTCCGGCCCTTGATCTCACCCTCTAATCTGATAGTCTCAACACTCCTGGCACCCATCAATGCATCAGGGGAGATAGCATATAGTGCTGGCTGAGCATCCCAATAAGTCTCCTCAGCATTCCCATCCACATCATCCCATGCATGGAATGGCATGGCATCCGGCCCTGGATCTCACCCTTTAATCTGATAGTCTCAACACTCTTGGCACCCATCAATGCATCAGGGGAGATAGCATATAGTGCTGGCTGAGCATCCCAATAAGTCTCTTCAGCCACAAGAGCATTCCCATCCACATCATCCCATGCATGGAATGGCGTGGCAACATGATGCTCCACAAAAGAGGCTCTAGGCATACGGTGTCGTCTACCACAGGGCTGAATGCAAATGTGTCACTTAGACTCAGTAGCATAACCAGGATCAAAAGGAAACTCAGCAGCCTTCGTGTTTCTAGTGTCTAGAGCTTCTTCTGGCTGATGTGCTCCCTCCATCTCATCATGAGAGGCATCTAGGGAGTCCGTAGCATCTACCAATTCCTCATCGTCAGATAGCTCGATGATCATGCTGAGTTTGGCTGCACTAGTGTTGCGCATCTTGCAAACATCTTGATGCTCAGGGGTCCACTTCTCACCACACTTAAAGCATACATTTACCTTCTTCCTGCTGTCCATAATTGCCCTTGTATGCTGTTTGATCTCTGATTTTTCATTCCCAGCATTTGTCTTGCTGCCTGGCTTGGCATCGATATCTATAGGGCTTGGCATACGGCATCTTGCCACCCGATACAGTAGGAAATATGGGGAGTTGTGCTGCTGCAGATTTCTTATCATGCCAATCAGCCCATTTAGGCTTCTTTTCAGAATCATATGCAGAGTGCTGCCCATTGCATCCTTATATCTACTTGCGTACTTATGCTTGAACAGCTCGCTCAATGGTATGAGGGTTATGTCCCCTTACATTTGCAGCTAAAGGACGGTGCACTCTGTGCATAAAACCCAACAATTTACCCTTTGCCCTTTTGAGATGTGTGCACAAACAAAGACAGCCTCCAAAAACTCGTGGACCATTTTGGTTTGTGATAATGCATAGAACTTAGTGAGGTACTGCTCTAATATGAGTGAGGATACGAAGGTAGTGACCATGAGTTCTTTGAATCCCTTCCATGTCGTTGGCTTTTGAGGTGAATCCATCATATATTGCCACCACGTGCGAGCAAAATCCTGCAAATGCATGCCAGCAAAAATGATGCGATCCTCATCAAACTTGGGGTAGAAGCGGAAGTAATCTTCCAGCTTCACTCTGCCACTCTTCCAACTCATTTGGAGTGCGCGTGTCACCCTTGAACTTGTGCACATTGAGCTTATCCTTGACATCTTTTGCATGGTTGTTAAGACACTCGTGTCTTATGATAAGACACTTACGACACTTAAGACACTTGTCTTACCTTAAGACACCTTTAGACACTCCCTTTTTGTTTTTTGGTGGGTGGGGTGTAACAACAAACATTGAGTTTGACTCAACCATGCTATCATTGATGGTGACTTCGGATCCAGCAGTGGGAGTGATCTCTTGAGAGATTTGACTCGAGAGTCGAAAGTTTCCTTTCAATTGTATGTATGGAGATGCAGATTTCATGTGACTGACAGACTGTTGCCATGATATCTATGTTTATTGATCTATGATTATTGGTATATAATCTATGTAGCCCTCTAGGGTCTTGTTAAGTTGTTTATCTGGATTTTTGAATATCAAGATTCAATTATCAGTATAAGCCTTTAAAGTTGTGATTTGTGACTTGCAAGCTCTTGAGTCATGACTCTTAATGTGCAAGCTCTTGAGTTGTGAGTCTTAACTTTTAAGTCTTGAGTGACGAGATTTGACTCTTAACTACATTTTACAAGTGCATTGTTACTTCTTCCATTGGTTAAGTGTAGCTTATTGTACTTCTAGAATCTAGCAGCTAGCTATGCTAGCAAGTTGTAGACTTGCATACTTATACATATATTAATGAAATATTTATTATTATAACCACAACAACGTGTCTTACGTGTGTTATCTTTAAGACACTTTTGACACTTGTGTCGTGGCTTAACGTGTCTTATAACCATGCTTTTGCTACCTAGTTTTTGCTCTAAAACTAGGAAATTGATGGCGCAGATTTGGCGTTCACAGCGGCACGGTGTTGCACCAGATGGCTGGTTGCTGGCGAGGAGCTAAGATGGGTCGTCTCGCTGACGTTTGGTGGAGGAGTCTCGCAACGGCAGTCTTCGTGGGGGTCTAATGACGTAGGTTTGGGGCTGGTGCTGATGTGCTTCAGGTTAGGCCTGAAGGGGAATGGAACCACTCGGGATTGGACTGGGAAGGGTGTGCCTTCCAGCCACATAAGAGGGTAGTTGTTGGTTCATGGAGCAGTTCGATTGGAATAGGGTGTTGGCGTGGAGCTATAATTGGAATGGGTCGTTGGAATTGGACGCTGGCTCTTTCGATTTTTCATGCTTGTCGTTCGATCTTTCATGTTTGTCTCCCTCGCCTTGTCCCGCTGCTAGTGCCTCCTTGCTTGTTGCAGATTCAAGCTTACACTCTGCAGGCGCTGGAGCTTTGGGAGTGACAGCCCTCTCCTTGGCCTTAGGTTCACGTCCAGCAGAGATTTGAATACAGTTATGTCAACGGTAGATTTGGGATTGTACTGTGTGCATGTCGCGGGGGAAGAGAAGCAAGTGCAAGGTGACAGGGGGAAGCAAAGGTGCTAGATACCAACGTAGAACAGGGGTAGGGGACCGATTGGAGAAAAGGGGGATTGAGGAGAGGAAGGGAGAGAGAGGAAGGGAGAGAAGGAAGGAGAAAGGATAGGAGAGAGAGAGGGGAAGAGTTGGGAAGAGGAAAGAGAGAGAGTGAGGGATTGGGAGAGAGAGTAGGCTGCAAGGAGGAGGAAGGAGGAGGGAATAGGATTGGATGTCACCTTAAAAAATACAAAATGAGGGGTGGATGGGACTTATATATGTCTAAGCAGTAAGATTCTGAGAGGAGGCCTCCTCCTGGCTAAGCAGTAGTCTGAGCCCAATAATGTCAGCTCGAGATCTAAGAAAAATGCTCATAGCCTTAGCTACAAATAGGAAAAGACAAGGGGCGAGCATCCTTGATGAACTGATATGGAAATCTGAAATTTGTCTCCCATGACCCCTTCGATAACCAGCTGGCCACGGACTGATCTGTACAAGGTTGAAACCCCTCTGATCCATGGATTTGAAAATCCAAAATGATGAAGGGTGCCCTCCAAGAAATCCCAATCTACCTTTTCATAGGCTTTTTCAAAGTCCAGGAGTAGAATGGCTAGCTTTTGTCCGCTCTGCATGGCCCACTCAGAAGCTTCCCAAAAGAAGATTATATGATCAAAATGCTTTTACCATGAACAAATCTCGTATGCGTATCATGAATGAGATCTGAAGTATGACACTAGATTTCTATATTCCCTTTTGGGGTTAAATGTATGAGACTCTTTGTAAGTGAGTTAGGCATCTCATTAGAGTCCCAAAAACCTTGTAGGCTGAGGTGATGTGATCCCCTATCATATCTCAAAAGGTCAGGGAAAAAGAGGGTGTAAGCCCATTTGAACCTAGGCACTTCCCCTTATGTTGAATGCAGTTTTGAACTCCATGTTGGTGAAAGGTGCATCAAGAGAGACTCTCATATGTGGTTTCACCAACATAGGAATACATTGCCATATGACATGTCTGGCATCATTTGTGGCATCGTTAACAGGATATTCTGAGAGAAGGGGGGAATAATAATCTGTAGCTATGCGCATGACGGCATCTGGATTTGACCGCAATACTCCGTTTGAGTCAAGGAGCTGAGAAACACACTCTCTACTGTGCCTAGGACCATGAGTAGAGAAGAAATGATCATTGACTCTACCTCCCTTCTGGATCCAGAAGTACTCTCGTACATGAAAGGCATACTTTGCTCTCTGATCCAAGAATATATGTTGATGAGCCCTTGCTGCAGCAAGGTGCTCCTGAATCCAAGCATCTTGGGGCCTCTTCTGCTCTTCCTCAGCAAGGTTGCCAACTGTTGGCGAACACCAATCTTCCTCACGTCTCCTGGTTCTAGCAACCAGAAGGTAAAAGTCACTAATATCAGAGAGGGCTGCTGCCATATGTGAAGGCAAGGGCACTCCGCCTTGCATGTGAGAAACCAAGACCTGCGAAGCTGCCTCTTTGAGGTCCTCCTTTGCATAAAAGGCATCAGGAATCCTACTAGTGGCAGATCGTTCCCTCTCAAGTATGGCTCAGAAACCATTAACACCATTGGAAAGTGATTCAAAGTGGAAACCACGGGGCCAATGTATATTGATCCTCCTCTATCCAAGGTCCAATCATCAACATTAAACCGGTCAATCCGTGCATGGATAGGCATTTGTGGCCTCTTGTTCGACCAAGAAAACGACTGAGTGTGAAATGCATAATCAAACCAAACATCTCTGCCACTGAAACTGAAACGGAAGGCATCCCAAGCTGCTCTCTCCAATGAATGGATGCCACCCTCTCTGCCCCCTTTTTTATTTGAGGTAACGGCACCATGTTGAAGTCCCCTCCAATGATTCAAAAATCTACAATGGGGTCCCAGCAAAGCAACTCCTTTTAGAACATGACACGATTTCCTCTATTATTGGGGGCGTAGAGGTTGAGGAATCCAACCTTACGTCCCCCAATCAGAAGAAGAATCCATTGGGCTCTAGAGGGAAGGATCACTCTGTGCCCAACAACCAAGGGGAGAAAAGAGTCCGAAATTGTGATGCATGTTCCTCCCCTAGTACTCAAAGTAGGTGATCAAAAGGTGTGTCCTGAAAGTAATTTGCTTGACTTTCCACAATCTCTAGCGTCCATGAATAAGACATCAATGGAGCCACCAGTGACACATGGGTGAAGCTGATTTCGGATAAGCTATTTGCGGCGGCGATGAGGGATGCCACCAAGGCCTTCTTTGTTCCAATTAACAATCCTCATTGATGGGAGGATGTGGCATGAAACATCTTTTCCGACCTATTGGCGGAAACACCCCCCCAATGGGGAAAGACCTCTTGCTCTGGGGAATTGTATCTGGATCAGAGACTAGACTTGTCTCTTCATCATAGGCACCCGCTGCTGCCGCAGCCACGTCTACCAATTCTGCTCCATCTACCACTACTCCCTCCGTGCTTGCCGTCGGCCCTTCAACACAAGAACAGATTTGTTGGGATCAGCGAGATGCACATGCACATGCACATGCAGTGATTGCAATGAATTGCAAGAGAGTTGTCATATGTCACATTCGGTCTTGCAAAATAGCCAAGGCTGCATGGGACACTTCGACCAGTCTTTATCATATACACAATGAGGCCAGAGTTGCTTATCTGCGCAGGCAGCTTGACAATGTTAAGATGGATGAAGGGGGCAGCATGGATGCTTATTTGACATTGGTCAAAAGACTTTAGAGAGCAGCTCATCAATGTTGATGAGATTGTACAAGACTGACAGGCTGTGTCTACCACACTTCATGGGATTCCTGCTTACTCGTATCATGGATTTGTTAAAACACTTCGACTAGTGGCCATGGGTAACCCCAACCACTATTATTTTGATCAGCTTGTTTCCCTACCCCTGCAGGAGGAGCAGAGCTGCCAAAACAAGGCTGCTTTCACCCATGTAGGTCAAGCCTTTGAGGAGCAAAGGAAAAGGGGGGAACAATTACAGCAAGCCCAAACCTACATCTGGTACGTCATCCTCTTCCTCTCCTGTTGATGGGAAGAAGAAGAAACGTTGCAATAATTGCAAGAAACTAGGCCATGACATCTTTGAGTGCCGGAAGCGTATTGCTTTCGAGAAGAAGAAGCAGGGACAGCAGCCAGGACAGCAAGGTCTTGTTGTCATGTATACTCCATCTGCTAATGTCACAAATACAGAGGCAACCAATCTTGCTCACGATGAGTGGGCATTTATTGTGGAGCGTCGTTACAATCCTACTCTGCATGATTCAGCATTTGCAGCCTCAGATCTGCCGTAGATTGGTACTTTGATAGTGGTGCTTCCAAGCACATCACTTCTTGCAAAAATCTCCTTCACACATTGAGTGGTGCTCCAAAGGGGGTCACTTGTGCAAATAATGCAGCATAACCCGTGAAAGGGATTGATCAAGTGCTTGTCACTACTGTGTTAGGTGATACCATCCCCCTCGTGGAATTTTAATATGTTCTAGGTATACCATCTCCACACATGGCTTCGGAGTTCTTTTTGATGGTGATCGTTGTGCCGTTTATGATAATCGGTATGGCAACTATATTGTGCTTTTTGGAACACTTGATAGAGGACTATATCATCTTGACATGTATGCACAACAAGTTGCTAATGCCGTGGCTGAATCTGTAATTTATGATACACATATATGGCATGAGAGATTGGGACATCTCAACTTCAACAGTTTCGTGAAGATGCATTAACATGACATGGTCGTAGATCTTCCACCCATGCATGCACTTAAAAAATATGTATGCGAGGGTTGCTTGTTGGGCAAAATGCATATGATTCCATATCTTGAGGACGGGACCCTTGGTGCATCGAGGAAGTTGCATCTCGTACATAGTGATGTGTGCGGACCGATGCGGTCAGCATCACTTGGGGGGTACTATTACTTTGTTACTTTATAAATACGTCACCAGGTTGACTTGGACTGATGCAGTCAACATCACTTGGGGGGTACTATTACTTTGTTACTTTTATAGATGACTTCACTAGGTTCACTTGGATACATCCCATGAAGCTGAAGTTAGATGTCTTCTCTTGCTTCAAGCATTGGATTGCCTTGGCAGAGAATGAGAGTGGGGAGAAACTCTTGACCCTCCGCACTGACAGGGGGGGTGAGTTACTTGTCCCGGGAATTTTCTGATTTTTTAGCAGCCCAGGGTATCATTCATTAGTGCATAGTGACCTACACTCTGCAACAAAATGGACTTGCAAAGCGCAAGAATAGAATAGAAACGGAAATGGGCAGGTGCATGTTTAAGGGAAAGTCTTTGCCCAATAAATTCTGCTTGGATGTGATTATATGTGCCAACTATGTGCTCAACCGAGCACCCACTCGAGCAGTGAAGACCATGACTCCCTATGAAGCATGGACAGGTCGTAAGCCTATCATTTCTCATATGCGGGTGTTGGGTTCTCTTGCGTATGTGCATGTACCCTCTCAGTTGAGGCATAAGCTTGTTGATAAGGCTGTCAAAATGCATCTTCATTGGCTACAGCTCACAAAGCAAAGGTTACAAGTTGTTTCAGCCTAGCACCTGCAATGTGATTGTCAGTAGGGACGTGGTTTTTGCTGAGCATGCCCCTTTACCTTGTCTGGACTATAAAACACAGTCTTCAGTAGAAGCCTTTGATGTGTTTGATTCTATTCCGCCTTTGACAGATACATATGACACATCGCAGAGCGCCATGCCACATGCTTCTAGCAGCTCCAATCCTCCTCCCATTGCTCCTGCTTAGCCTGATTTTTCACCGCCAGATGGCCATGCTATCGAGCAAGTAGTTCAAGAGGAGAGGGCTGTCATGAGACAGCAAAAATCAGTCCCTCGTTGGCTTTTGGATACCCTCAGGGACATCAAGTAGACTGAGCCTTTGCGTGCCCACACTAGAGCACAAATAGATGCAAGGCAATTTTTTGGGTGTAGCTTTGATTGCCACTGCCTGTAATGAGGAGCCTCTATGTCACAAAGATGCATTTGAAAGTCATGAATGGATGCAGGCCATGAGAGCTGACCTTGTTTCCATTCAAGCAAATGGCACATGGGACTTGTGTGATTTGCCTGCAGGCAAGCGTGCCATCGGCACAAAGTGGGTTACAAACTGAAGTGCAAAGCTGATGGCAATGTTGATCGCTTCAAAGCTTGCCTTGTTGCGAAAGGTTATGCCCAGTAGCATGGTATTGACTTTGAAGAGACATTTGCTCCCACTTCATGCATCACGACCATTCGTTGTGTCAGTGTGCTTCCATCTCATAGGCATTGAGAAGTCAATGAGCTGGACATCAAGACCGCCTTCCGTCGTGGGGATTTAGTGGAAGAGGTCTATGTCACTCAGCCTCTAGGATTTGAACTTCTACGGTGTGAAACTAAGGTATGCCGGCTTAAAAAGGCTCTTTATGGTTTGAAGCAGGCACCACGGGCATGGTATGCCAAGATACATGTGGACGACATGCTTATCACTTGGCCAAACTTGCAAGAAATTACAGATTTCAAGGCAGGTTTGCAAAAATCCTTTTTAATGACAGACGTGGGCCGGTTGCACTATCACTTGGGCATCTAGTTTGCATATGTTGAGGGGGGTTTAATGATGAGTCAGTCCAAATACATTGGACAGCTCTTAGACCGCTTCCATTTCAAGATTGCAAGCCAGTTTCTACACCATTGGAGCTTGGCTTTCGTTTCTCCTCTGAGGATGGGAGTGCACCCTTTGATGCCATCCTTTATCAGTAGGCTGTGGGCTGCCTTATTTATTTATGTCAGACCCGGCCTGATCTTCATTATGCTGTCTCTGAGTTGAGCAAGTACATGCACATGCCTAGTACATAGCATTGGCAGGCAATGAAGCGGGTCTTTCGTTATTGAAGGCCACACAAAATTTGGGACTGTTCTATGGTGATGAGTCTCCACTGGTCTTGCATGCTTTCACGAACAGTGACTAGGCAGGTTGCTATGACACGAGAGTGTCTTACAGTGGCAACTTTTTCATTCTTGGATCTTCATGCATTTCATGGTTTAGCAAGAAGCAACCTACGGTTGCTACTTGTAGTTGTGAAGTAGAATACATGGCAACCTTCATAGCTACTAGTAGGGTGTGTGTGGCTCCATAAGCTACTTGTAGATCTTGACATCAGCCAGCCAGCTTCTACTACCATCTATGCTGACTGCCACAGTGCTTTGGCTGTTGCGAGAAATCGAGTGTTTCATGCACGCACAAAGCACATTGAGGTTCATTATCATTATGTTCGAGAGCGACTGTCAGCTGGAGACATACAGTTGTCCTATGTTCCCATGGAGGACAACTTAGTAGATCTCTTCACGAAGGCTCTACCACGGCCCAAGTTTGAGGCTTTTCGACATGCCTTACACTTGGCACCATTTGCTACATGATGTTGATCTCCTTGTACTACCGTAGGTTGCTATATTCATCTTGGATAAATATGTGCAACCATGATATAGTTTCCAGGTATACTTGAGATGTATCTAGGATACTTCAGCCATACCATGGAGGGGGTTTTGTTAGCACTTAGCCTTGGTAAGGCCTTGTAGGCTAACTGTACCAAGAAGATTAGCATGGCCCTTTGCGCAAGGATGACACACATAAATCGAAATGGTCCAATTTTTTTAGTATCATAGACCCTTCGGTATGGACCACATGTCATCCTCTAGAGTGTTTTCGAAGCAAGCACCAACAATGGGTACTCGGAGGACTTTTTGGGTAGCAGATGAGCATGCTAGTGTCCAAAGAGTCTAGTATAGTAGAGGTTTGATGCGTGCAAGCTGCGATGGTGAAAGTGCACATTGACGACGAAGCAGCCAAGCAAGAGGGAGGTAAGTATAATTGTCATGCTCTTCTAAAGATGAAAGGTTTGAGTAATGGCAAAGAGGTGGTTATTTTGCATGACGACGGTAGTACACTTGATTTCATTTCGAAAAGAATCTTAGCAAAGCTAAAGCTAGAGTCTTTCCCATCTAACTATAAGGTCAAAGCTGCTTTTACCAAAACAAAATACAATTGCACTAGAGAAGTCAAGAATCTTGAAATCTCAATCAAACCCTACAAGGATACATGAGACTTTCTAGTGGCACCCCTACAGGGAGTGGACGTCATCTTAGGAATGCCATGGAGGCATCAATACAATCCTAAGATAGATTACGATTCACATCAGATGTGGATTGAGAAGGACAGACAAGAAATATGTCTGAAGAAAACGTGAGAAGACATATCTTATTTTGGTGAATACGGTAACGGCTACTCAGCCAAACACTAAGCCTACGCACCAAAAATTTCTTTCTCAATTTTCTGATTGTTTCTTAGAGGATTTACCGCCTGGACCTCAGCCTGAAGATGATAGGATAGAAATCCTACCGGGCAATACTCCACCTTGCAAAGCTCCTTATAGAGTCAACCAGCTAGAGCAAAAGGAAATACAAAAGCAAGTGGAGGAACTGATAGAGAGAGGATTGATAAGACCCAGCAGTTCTCCTTATGGAGCACCTATCTTATTAGTCAAAAAGAAAAATGGAACCTATCGATTTGTGCATAGACTATCGTGCACTAAACAAAATCATAGTAAAGAACAAATATCCAATCCCTAGGATTGATGATCTTTTGGACAAATTGAAAGGGGCCAAGGTCTTCAGTAAGATAGATCTCAAATCCGGCTACCATCAAGTTCGTATGGTAGAAGAGGATATATACAAGACTGCCTTTAGAACTCAAACGGCACATTATGAGTTCCTAGTTATGCCTTTTGGGCTAACTAATGCTCCAGCTACTTTTAGTAGAATGATGAACCGAATCTTTCTTAAACACCAAGATTGTGGTGTTTAGTAAAGATGTTGAGGAGCATAAAGAACATTTGAAGCTAGTCTTTTCACTCTTGAAAGAAAATCAACTGTACATAAATCCTGAAAAGAGCAGTTTCTTTCAAGATCAGATAAGAGTATTTGGGTCACATTGTATCCGTCAATGGGATTTGAGTAGATCCAAAGAAGATTCAGTGCATAGTCACATGGCCTAAACCCCGAGATATACATGAATTGAGATCATTCTTGGGATTGTGTAGCTTTTATAGAAAGTTTGTCAAGAATTTCACATACATTGCACATCCATTGACAGATCTTCTTAGAAAAGCTAAGCATTTCTTATGGACTGAGTGTCAAGATAAATCTTTTACAGTTTTGAAAGAAGCTCTCACACAAGCTCCTGTGTTGCAATTACCCAATTTCTCTAGACCATTCTTTGTAGTTGTAACCGATGCTAGTGGATATGGAATTGGAAGCCGTACTTATGCAAGATGGACATACAATAGCATATGAGAGCCGAAAATTAAAACCAGCGGAATGCAATTACAATACATATGATAAAGAATTAACCGTTGTTGTGCATGCCTTACAAATGTGGAAACATTATTTGATGGGATCTGACTTTCTTATCAAAACCGATCAGCAAAGTATCAAGCATTTGTTGACTCAGCCACTTATATCTGATAGGCACATCAAGTGGGCATCATTTATACAGAGTTTTCAGCCCATGATTTAGTATCAACTTGGAAAAGATAATGTAGTTGCTAATGCTCTTAGCAGAAAGCCAAGTATTAATCACATCACTGCTGTAGAGACCTAGCCTTTCGAAGGTATGAAGAATTCTTATCAAGGGGATCTAGACTTTTTCGATATATGGAACAAATTAGAGAATAACAATTGGAATCCTATGTTGGACTATTCATGCAATGATGGATACTTCCTTTATCAAAAGAAATTATGCATCACTCGACCCTTTCGACAAATTGTAATGGAGGAAATGCACCAACCACCATATATGGGACATAGAGGAGTGACTGCCACTTTACAAGTGATTGGCCTACTATAAGAAAAGATGCGGCTAAGTTTGTAGCCGAATGCATCACTTGCCAGAAGATCAAGAGGTACAAAGGAAAGACCCCAGGATTGCTAATGCCTTTGCCTATTCCTACGCAACCTTGGAAACAAATATCTATGGATTTCATAACATGTTTTCCTACTACAACGAATCAAAATGATATGATTTGGACAATAATAGATCGCTTTAGTAAGCAAGCTTATTTCGTCCCATGCAAGAAGACTTTAACAGCTCAGCAAGCTGCACATTTATTCATCAAGCATATCTTTGTTCATCATGGCTTGCCAAAGATTATAGTGTCTGATCGAGATTTGAAGTTTTGCAGTAATTTCTAGACTGCATTATTTCATAATCTAGGCACTAAGTTAGATTTCTCATCAGCTTTTCATCCAGAATCGAATGGGCAAATTGAAGTTACCAATAGTACTATTCTGGATATGATAAAAGCTTATGCGGGAAGTCAACCAAAGACTTGGGAAAAATACATTCATCTCTTACAGTTTGCTTATAATAATACTCCTCATTTTGCAACTGGAAGAGCACTCTTTGAGATTATCTATTGGAAGGTTTTACCTATTCGTATCACACGATTGACCCATAGAGTGGAGGCAGCAGATGCATTTACCCATGACTATCAAAATATTCTCACAGAGGTTCAAGAAGCCATTGCAATTGCTCAAGAGAAGTACACAAAACAAGCTAATAAGAAATGGAAAAACATGCTTTTTAGAGAAGGCGATTATGTACTTCTTCGGATTGAGAAAAGAAGATTGAAGAGTGTTGAGAAATGGCCAGTAATCAAGATGTCACCACGTTTTTATGGACCATTCAAGGTGATTCAGAAAATCAATGATCTAGCTTATAGGCTTGAATTACCTGATAATTGGAAAATACATAATGCTTTCCATATCAGCCTCTTAAAGCCCTTCAAAGGACCTTTACCTATTCATCCTATCTATGAAGAGACCCCATTGATTGTTGATGAAGAAGAAATTCTTGAACCCGAATGCATTGTTGATCATCAACAGAGCTCAACCCGAAAAGGAAATGTCTATACTAAATACCTGCTCAAATTTAAGAACCATCCAAGAGACGATGCTCAGTGGATGCCTGAGCGGTTCTTTCGAACTTTTCCAGACCTCCTTAGTTCCTATAATAAAACACACAATTGAGGTCAGTTGCAATCCAAGCAAGAGGGATATTATGGAAATTATATTTCTGATATATCTTGCTTTGGACATTGTTATTTTTAGTCGAGTGAGACTATGACAGTACTCCATAGGAGCGCACCGGATGCGGCGGGGGTCCTTGTGGATACTTTGTGTGGTTAGTTGGGGACGCCTGACTAGCTTGTGTTTTGCCATGCTAGATGGTCAGTATTATGGGTGATTCCATGTTAATACTGATGTCGCTAGTGTTATTGGTATTGTGCTTGATTATTGTGCTTTGAGCGCGGTTATGTTGGGATCGGTTGATTGGGTGATTCGTTCAATCGATTGTTAATAACTAATGTAATTGGCGGCTTGAGTACAGGTGATGGAACTCATAGTGAGAATTGGAGTTAGTGCGAGGGTACCGATTGAGGTGTCGCACAACGCATTATATATGGCCATGGGCCAATTTTGTATTTGTTTTATTATTGCAAGTTTGAGCAATATGGACATAATTCATTTTGGGCCCTAAGATGGCTATGTAAAGCAAATCCCTCATTTTTGGATGAGAGCGATAATTTTGGCTCCTTGGTGCTTTTATGGAATATCCTAAATATTCTAGATGAGGAAGCGTGAGCCACTCATCTAGGGAGGGGAGATAGTACCCAGCTTGCTGTCGCTTTCGTGGTGTGATTATGTTCTTCTTCTCCAATTGATTAAGTGGTGAATTTGTGTGAAAAGAATTACCTTCTGGTTTCAATGCTAATTCTGACTTTGATGCTGATTTTGTTGCGCTGATGATGACTACTTTGCTGGAATGATTTACCTCTACCTCTGCCTTTGCTTCTGTTTCTATTTGAAGCTGTGAATGCTTAATCATTGGAATGACCTTTGTGTGCATGAATGACCTAAGTCCTGAGTTCTTCACTAAAAACTGACTAAAGTTTTTCCAATGTTAGAATTTGCCGTTGGATGACAATACTCTGGACTAGATTCTCGTATCCCTCTCCTAGACCATTCAGGATGACTTAATCCATTTCTGGGGACTCATAGTCTCTCCCACGAGTTGATTGTTGTAATCTTTGATCCTGAGTACGTAAGCATGACCGATTTCACTGTTGTTGCGAAAACTCTGGTTGATTTGGTTTCTTAGTGTGAGAATCCTAGAAGTGTTCTTGGACTCATAGAGAGCTGCGAACATATCCCATGCTTCTTTTGATGTCTTCACTGTGTTGAGTTGTCCTAGCATGACATCTTGCACATTCTGCTTGATCAGATGATATGCATACCTGTCTTTCTTGTCCCATTCTGCCTATGCTCTGGCAATGGTAGGATCTGCTACAGGTGCGAAAACTTTTTTTGTAGTTGGAGATTCCACTGTAGATCCCGTTGCTACTGGGTATTGTGACAACAGGTGGAGTAGAGCTACTACTAGCTGGATCAGCCAATGATCTAGGTGTAGATCCATCGACATACTTCCATTTGTCCTGATGTACAAGAATGGTCTCCACTCGGTATTTCCATGTGCCGTAATTGGAGTTGTCTAGCTTAGTAGATGCCTCTAGATTGAGGTTGCTAGTCGTAGACATGGTGTAAGAAATGTACTTAAAGTGTCGTGAAAGTCATTGTCTGAATCAACTGCAAAATACTGACTGTATCAAGTGAAATTGAAACTATCAGTAAAGGTAGAACTGCAATATATAATCCGGTCTGTTACAAGGCTTGTGGCAAATGATGCGGAAAATAGCCAAGAGGCTTTACAAGGCTCAAAATGATGTGCACAAATGCTATAAAATAGCCTAATTAAAGGCTTTACAATGATGGCAATGTGAAGTGAAAATGCGCAATAGTCCACAATCTGCCCAATGATACAATGTGCCAATACCATTGAAGACTGCTCACTAAACTGATGAACGTCAAGTTTCAAGTAATGTGATGATTTTGGGCATCGCTGAGATTGGCAACTTGGAGAAATTCAAATCCTCTCCACTATGGCGATCTAGTCTACTCTAATCTAAATCTAGACCAATCGTCAATCGAAGAAAAGAACAGCAAATAATTTCTTTTTCTTTGGTTCTTTTTATGTGCTGGATCAAATGCGTTGATGTAGAGGCTGATGTGTGGGAAGGAAGTGGATTTGTAGGAGGCGCGGCTCAAAAGTGAGTGATACTTACACCAAAATGTGCACGTGATGTCACAACATGCATGGGCACTTCTTTAAAAAGCTCTTGAAAAGAAGCAACCATTGTGATTGTAATTTCAGAAATGGACATCACAGTATAAAGATATGGCGTTTTCTGTGAAAAAAGATTGAAAATTTCTTGTGAGGTAATGTGTATGTATGGAAATGAAATTGTGTTGCTAGGGTTAACTTTAATGTAACTGAATCTAGTTAGGTTTACTAACATAATATGATGGTAGTTGTGAAAAGGTCTTTATATTGGTCAGTTTGGATGTAATGTTGAAGTGAATGAAAATGTGATGGATTATTGGGTGACCTTCCATATTTCGTGGGCTATTCAAGTAACTTTGAGTTTGTAGGGGATTTGTTAAAATCTGAACACCTCATCAGCTTCCCTCTATTTTTTGATCACTTGCCTACGAACAACTATAAATAGCAGCAATGGCTTTTACAAATTTTCAAGTGATATGTTGTCTTTGTGAGCAATGGTTGCTTTAAGGCTAGCTCTTGCGTCTCTCTTCAGACTCCTGTTTTTATATGTGTCTGTTTGAATTGCAATAGACTCTGTGCTACTATTGGGGTGATTATTTTCGGTTGGTAGCCCTTGTGCATATTGTTTGTGAAATATTTTACCTGTAAGGCATCCATTGCTGTTCCAATTCCACATCTGTTATAATGAGTGTTTTCTGAGTTGGATTATGCTTCATGGTATTTCTATATGACTCATGTCTTGCAGGCAAATCCATGTCAACTTCTTTGGGAGAAAGCTCTGTTGGTGGCTCTGTCTCAGCTAGCTCAGCAACTTACAGCTCTTCTTCACAGAGACCCTTACAAAAGTCACAAGGGGGCAAAAATTTTACCCTAGCTGAACTCAGCAAAGCCACCAGAAAGTTTTCTCCAACCTGTAAAATTGGACAAGGGGGGTTTGGTGCAGTTTACAAAGGAAAGCTTCAGGACGGAACAATTGTAGCTATCAAGCGAGCTAAGAAGGTCTGTGGACATGTACACCCAAGCCATACACTCAATATTCAAAGGATGTCATTTGTAGGTGTTTGCATGGTCTTTTATCCCTGCTTCTCAGGCTTTCGCTAACACACTGTCAATTGTTTGTATCTTGGGATCCTTGTTGAATCTTCACGAATGATTCAGACAGTTTTTCCCCTTATATAAAATGCTCTTTATAAAGGGGTACAAACAAATAAACAGGCTTGATATCTTTCCAAATGCAAGGTTATTAAGAAAGTGTGGATTATATGTGGGCATGGAAAGAATGGGAATTGCAGAGCTGTTAATAACTTAAAAAAGACAGCATTTATTATTAACTATTTTATCTATGTTGACAGAAAGTATATGATGTGCACCTTTCCACTGAATTTGAAAATGAGGTTGGGATGCTTCTCAATGTTGACCATCTGAATCTTGTCAAGATGATTGGCTATTTAGAAGAAAAGGATGAGCGCATCCTAGTTGTCGAGTATGTACCAAATGGTAATCTGCGAGAGCACCTTGATGGTGAGTCAATGGCATGGGCTTTTAAATTTTATTTACTAGGTTTTAGGTATGTTTACATGCAATAAGAGGATTTAATTTGCAGGTGTACATGGGGTTCTGCTGGATCTTGCAATGCGACTAGACATTTGCATAGATGTTGCCCACGCCCTTACTTATCTTCACATGTATGCAGGTAAGGATTTCCAAAGCGAGTGTTTGTCATCGAACCATTAGATGAAAAGTTTAGTTTTTTGCTCTTTACATTGTTGCGATTGTGTATATCACATTAATACCTGTGTGCTTGCATGTGGAACAATGCGCCATGCCGTTCTGCGCCCACTATTTGTGTATTTGTCTATGCCATCTCACCTATTGTACTTTTATTCTCATGTTTAAAACTTGCCACAAAACATGCATGCACTTGTATTCATAGTTGGGTCTGTCCACATATTGTTGGCTGAACTGTACGGGTATGAAATAACTATTCCGTACGTGTACGGTGCGGCCAATCATACTAGGCTTTTTTGGGGGGGAAAAACGGGTTCCCAGACCTTTATGAAAACATTTTTTCATCAGCTTCTTGGCTTTAAAATTCTTACAAGTTTGAAGTTTGAAGTTGAAAGTTTTGTAGCTCTCTGTCAACTAAGTGTGTACAATGTATATTTTCCTGGTTTGTTTTTGTAAAATTACAGTCACGTATGATTCAGCCCCGGGGGCTTATCCATCCTCCAATCATACTTCTGTACCCGTATGCAGTATGCGTACAGTAACGTATGGAAAAAACTATTCTTTTATTTTATGTGCCCAATTTTATTCACTTTAGTGCAAAGTCAAATTTTACCGTAACTTTTCTCCCCACCGTGTTACATCTGCAAACTCTGAATCTAGGAGCTCCTCCTCCTGCTGGATCGGCAACCTCATCCTTGTGAGGCCAAGTGCTTGGGAATGCAGGAAATAACCCAGAGCTCCCGGCCAATGGGCAGCCCTATCTCACTGAACGGGAAAGCGAAAAGACCTCGCCTGTATGGCCCCCAATAATCACCCGGCTGGAGTTGCCTGCATAAAGAGCTGAAATCCCTTTGATCCACCTCTGTGAAAAGCTGTGTCTCTGCATAGTCCCTTCCAGGAAGGACTACTCAGTGCATACACATTCAGGATGCCAATTCAGGCCTCTTTGGCTGTGGTGCCTGCGGTCTCTACCCGCTCCGGTCTCTGAGGAGGGGCCGAGGGCATTGGTGCACTGGGAGTCTCTGATGCCTGCTCCTGGTGCTGCGGGGGGTCCGGTGGCAGGAAGGGAGTCGCTCCTCCAGAGGTGCTTGAAGAATGTCCTGAAGTTGAAGGATCTCTCTCTGGGTCCCGTGGGACACTTGTCTGCGGGCCACGGACTTGATCTCTCTGTGCCTGCGCTGCTGCCTGTGCTTTCCTCTTGCAAGTTGCGGTTGGCTCAGTGACGTTGATTTTTCTTGGCCCATTTGCTCTGCTTCTTTTTTCCTACCTTGGTCCACCTTCCCTCCGGAGGATCGACCCAAGAAGTTTGGGACTCTACTCGTTGCCGTTGAAACTGCTACTGTGCCTGCCTGGGTGGTCTCCGAGTCCCCATCTACCTGCACCTCAAACATTGTCCTGGTAACCAGAGACCTCCTCACGCTGGCGCATCTCAATAGTCACTACTGCTGACTCTGACTCTGATGGATACTCAAAGACTGTGTCAAAGGCCCTTCCTATGGCAGGAAGTATGGACCTGTCCTCCCTTGAAAGCCTCGGGAAGCGTAGCGTCACAGGAAAATGGGGGACCTGGTGAGTCGAATCCATGTCCTCCATTGTGAATCCATGGTACCAAGGGATAAGATACACTGAATGGGGGCCTAGGAGAATAGGGATCCTCTCCACAAATAGCAGTCTCTGGGGAGCCAAGCCGGAGGAGGAAACCTTGTCCATAAATAGTGACCTCTTGATGTGGTCACCATCAAGTGCCAGGCCAATCCTTGATCTGCCTCCTCGAAGGAGTGAGGCCAACTATCTTGTTTATAACTTCCCGCCTGCTGTACCTGTTGCTTAGCTGACGGTGAAAGAAGAACTTTGACAGTTGTGGGGATCGACAATGCTGCCATAGAGCCCCTCTGGCCAGACCAAAGGTCGCCACCAAAGAATCGGATCATTGGGATAAGCCATAACCTGCACCGCCCGCTGAAAGGCGGGAAAAAGAAAGAAGAAGGTAAAGAGAGAAGGAAGGAAGGCGTCTGTAAGGAAAAGGTATGCCGAGTAAGCCACGATCATGTCACCACCGAGGAAAATGAACCTTTGAATGGGAGAAGGCTAGGAGGTGATTCAATAGAGGACGGTTAAAGGGGCGTCTCAGGGTTGCTTGCCCAAGCAAGTACGAGCTCTTGGAAAGGGCAAGAAAGGATGTACAAAGAGCTGCTGATCTGTGGAGGCTCGACCTTCAACAACGATTGAGGAGATTGGCGGATACTTCGAGAGATGCTAACTGCTAACTGCTAAGTGCTTGTCAGTCCCAGTTCGGAGGGTGTGAATGGATAAGGCGTTGGAGAAAGGGCCACTCGAAACGTGACGGGATTGTTGGCTGGTTGACGATTGATGGGGAGCGTTGACGATGGCGCAGCTCGGATGTGGGCTCATGGGCTTAATGGTTCTCTTGGTAGGTGGTTTGCTGCTTGTGGTGTCCACAGCCCATGAGCTGTGGCGATGGGCTCATGTGTCTTTGCAATAGCAATGCAAGGGGTCATGAGCACAGCTCGCCCCCGCTGAGACGGCTTCGTACGTCGCTCAACACCTCCACACGCACGACGATGGGCTAAAAACATCTTTGTCCATCAAGTTGCATACATAAGCCTGCAAGACAAGGCTTGATATTCAGTTGTTATGATTGCAGTCCCAATGCAGTACGATGTTGAGGTTTTTGGGCCACAAATTTGGGCATATTTATCATCAGGGCATTATGCTTCTTTGTGCTGCATGCAAATTTCCAGCTTGTCAAAAATGAAGGTCCATGGTGCATGGGTGTTGCTATCACAGGGAGACCATTTGTATGTTTGCGAGTTCCTTCATGGCCACTTGTAGAATGTAATCAGAGATGGGAATCATGCTGTTGTAATGAAAGGCTGCTTGATAGACAAACTTTCAAGCCTTGATGGAATGGGTCCATTGTACTTTCAGATTTAAGCATTGTGGCTATGGAAGTGAAATTTTTGATGCCATTATTTTCAAGGGCTAATGCATTACACTGCCTTATGTGCATGCCACTATTTCAGTCCATGCAAATCCTGCAATGATATCAATCTTGGGAATTGTGCCTTGTATGGAGAGCTTAAGCAGAGTCATCTCTTCAAAAGAATTAATTGAGCTTGATGGAGCCACTTGGAAAGGAGCTACATGCAACTTGTGTGGAAAAAGTGTTGGAGATATCATAGCCAAGAGTGTGGTGATGTGATGTGTTAGTGAGGTGATCTAGTACTAGTCTATGTGAGTGAGTCTTGTGTGAGTGCCATGTGTCATCATGGGACTTATCCTATATGCACTAGGTGCTAGTGTGTGAGTGCGTAGCCTATATAAGGCTTGTACTTCACTTGTCTTGTTACACTTGATGAATGAATGAGAGCCTTTCATTATGTCTTCATTGGAGCATTATATCCTCACACCCTAACTCTCTCTCTCTCTCTCTCTCTCTCTTCACCATGTTTCTAACATGGTATCAGAGCCATAGCCCTGCCATAGCCATAGCTGCCACGTCATCCTAGACCTAACCCTAACCCTAACCCTAATATAAAACCCTAAATCTGCTTCAGCCTCTTTTACAGCCTGCTGCTCATTTCGCCTCTCTTTCTTGCAGCCTTTTGTGCTCTTTTCTACTTGTCTAGAATCTTCACAGCCTATCGCCACCATACGGGATCTCTTGGAGCAATTCCTAGGCCCTTGATAGCCTGCGAGATTGCTGGTCGGTACCCTGCAGCCACCAGCCACAAGCGCCTAGCTGATTTGGAGCCTTTCCATCTCCGATTTTAGGTTTTCCAGGCCGCTGCAGCAGAGTCGACCACCCATGCTCATTGATTGCAGAAATTCGTGACCTTTGAAGGCTATTTCGACATATTCTGAGTCTGCTGCTGCAATTTCGAGTCATTTTGGGGTTGCTATTGTAGAACCGCCTACAACAACGGAACTTTCGAGGTGTTTCTGGCCTTTTCAGCACATCAAAGTCCATCTATTTTCTGTGTGAAGACTTGCTGCAGCACCTCGATGCACTTTGATTAGCTGTCTTTGCATTTTTGAGCTGATTTGAGGCTGTCACCATGTCTACATCAGCTGTCTTCTGCATCAGATGGCCGCTACAGCATTTCGAAGTGCTCTTGTGAGCCGTTTTGAGGGGAGATTGCTGGTTCTTCATCTTAGCTTGCTGCCCGCCGTCAGAAAGTCCTCTTTAATCACGACTTCTTTGACTTCAAGCTCTATCCTCGTAGATAAGTGTAAGGGGGAAGGTTTTCCCACATGGCAAACAAAAATGCAGGTGCTCCTTATGCGTGAAGGAGTTTGGGATGTTGAGGATGACCAGGTTGAGCTACTTGATCAATAACACCAAAAGATTTGGAAGCAGCAGACTTCTAAGGCCATTGCCCTCATTGGTCTTTGCTTAGCTAACTCTCTCATCCATCATGTGGATTTCAAGTTTACAGTTAAGTAGATTTGGAGTTGCCTTGAGACCTTCTTTGGTAATAAAATCACCAACTCTAAAGTCTTTCTGAAGCTCAAATTTTATGATTTTAATTGGAAGACAGTGATGAGCTGAGTGATCATCTAGCTCGGTTTCAATCTCTTGTTCAACAACTCTCAAGTTTGAAGAGTGTCCCTGATGATGAAGATAAGATGGCAGTCCTTATGAAGAGTATGCATGGAATTTCTCGCTTTGAGCACACTCTTGAGATCCTTCGTCTTGCCACTACCAGGTTTGATGATATGGTGGCCCTCCTCATTGAGAAGGATCGTCGCAATAAGGAAGCCGTTCTTGCCTCTCCTAATGATCATGCATTTGCTTCCACAAGCAAATGGAAGACCAACAAGAACATCATTTGCAGGTTTTGCAAGAGGAAAGGACATATTGAAGCCCATTGCTTCAAGAAGAAAGCACAAGAACAAGAGACGCATCATGCCGGCTGAAGACGAAGCTGAACGTGAAGAGCCCCTAGAGGAGATACATGCAGCTACAACAGAGGTTCATGGCCTCTCTTTTGACGACGAGGATCCATTTGACCAGGATTGGGCTTTCTAGGCCCCTTATGCTATGTGTGTTTCTGTTGAGTCACATAAAGGTTCTCAGCCTTGAGTTGTCCCTCTAAATTGAATGTCTTCAGAGTCAATAAGAGGTCCTCTGCCCTAGGTTGTTCCTCAAAAATGATTGTATTGTGTTTTACTTTGGTTGATGGTATTGACCAATCAGTTCAGAGTAAGGGGGGATGACGAGTGATGGTTTTTCCTTGCCTTGCCAGTCGCAAGCTGATTGAGAAGTCACTATCACACGGGAGGTGTTGGATAGTTGGACTTGCTCTTTGCCATATTGTGGTGGAGGGGGGATCGGTCTACTCTTGCGTGTTGGGTCTCACACCTCTTTGCTCTGAAGGGGGGTGTTGGAGATATCATAGCCAAAGAGTGTGGTGATGTGATGTGTTAGTGAGAAGTACTAGGTGATTTAGTACTAGTCTATGTGAGTGAGTCTTGTGTGAGTGCCACGTGTCATCATGGGACTTATCCCATATGCACTAGGTGCTAGTGTGTGAGTGAGTAGCCTATATAAGGTTTGTACTTCACTTGTCTTGTTACACTTGATGAATGAATGAGAGTCTTTCATTATGTCTTCATTGGAGCATTATTTCCTCACACCCTACCTCTCTCTCTCTCTCTCTCTCTCGCTTCACCATGTTTCTAACAAAAAGGGCTAGAAACATCCAGCTAGTGAATGGTAATTTTATTACAAATTTCCTTTTTCCAAAAAAAGGAACTTCTATTAATGCTTGAGAAAAACCACCATACAAAGTAGCAAAACCAAAAAGGTGCTGATCAGAGGACAAATGCCGCTTGAAAAGAGCCAACCTGTTTCTTGAGCTCACAACACTCCACTGAAAAATGCGAAAAGAAGCACTTCTGTCGCGAAGAAGTGGGAGTTCTTGGGCTCAAAAGAAGCGTGCTTCAGAGAGGAACGCATTGAGAAGGTTTTGGAGAAGTTTCATCGCCGGAAAGTCCTCCAAAACTGAGAAAAACCAGTCAACCAGCGCGTGGGACCACTTGAAATTCAACAGAAAGCTGTAGCTTTGCAAGAGGAGAAGCCCAAGAGGCGGTAGAAGCAAAAAGGTCCAGAAAAAGCCACTTTTGCAAATTCGATCAGCAAAAGAAGTGCTCAGCTCTGCCCGTTCTACCAAACGCACGGAGGGAAAAGCATATCACTACGAAGGGGAGGCAGAGGGGAAGCCATTGGGTCAAACGGAAGTCGAGGAATCCAAACGGGTGAGGAGTTATGAAGAAAAACGGAATTCAGCTGAAGGAGGCTGAAAAACCAGTCCAAAATCTCAACAAAGGGAGAAGATGAGAGAGAAAACCACACGTGAAGTTTAGAAGGCCCAGGAAGGTCCAGGAATGGCAAAGGAGCATGTAGAAGGCACTAAAGCCACCTGGAACTCTAGGGGGGCCACTGAAGGTACCTGGCCCTCTAGGGGGCCCATTAAAAATGCCACATCATCATTTCCCAACAACCACTCTTTTAATTCCTTGGAATGCCTTTGGGCCTAGGGATTAATTACGCTTATGTGCCAGGCACCATGCCGCGTTTAATTACACATTATTAAGCCCACGCTTGGACTTTTAAAACCAAAGTTGTCACGGTCTTGTAGTACATTAAAGTACTTAGAATTTCACGCCCCCGTGACATACCCCTCTCTTGAAACAACAAACCACAGTTTGCTGCCCCAAAACACAGGAGCGAGCATGAAATATAGCATAAAAGAGTATACAAGAAAGTCGCAGCTATAGTATACAGAGACAGTGAAAATATGGCTAGGAGAGGCATGCATCCATCCATATACACTGCTCAAAATCTATGTTATCCTCGGCGATCAATAGTCAAGATGCATCAATATCATGAAGTCTCACAGCAGAAATACTGTCAGCTCAGTATCTCGGATGAAACATACAGTGTCATCAAGCGACCTCATGAAATCACAGTGAGCCCGTCTGTACTGAGGGAGTGGAGGTGCTACCCCCCTCTCAAACACCAGGTAATGCTCCAGACGCTCGCTCTGCTGAACTTCCTGTAGGAGCCTGGACCGTAGTCGGCTCTAATTGGAAAGCATCAAGGTAAAGCTGCAATATCCCAGGTGAATCTGCGAGTTCACCTTCCTCCATCCATTTCGCATCAAGTGATGGGTAATTTTGAAATTTTACCAAGTAGCGACGGATAACTTTACCCTTGAGCTTTCTATCGCTGTGTGCCAGAATCTGCTATGGGACCAGAAGTTCATCCTGTTCTTCCACTTAGGCTGCACCTCATCAGGTAAATCCTCGGGAATATCTCCATGATATTGCTTTAATAAGCTCACATGAAAGGCATTATGTATCTTCCAATGCGGAGGCAACTTCAGCCTGTAAGCTACCTCGTTTATCTTTTTAGAAACCTGGAAAGGACCATAGTAACGCATGTTCATCTTTGTGTACAACCTTTCCTCGCCTTTCTTATTTTTCAGCCTTGCCTTATGAAAACGAATACCAATTCCCTGCAGTGCTTATCTGCTGCTCTTTTCTGCTTGTCCTGACTTCTTTGCAAGGCATATTTGATCTTCTTGTACCGTATTATTGTAAGCATATTCCAGCAAAGGCAAATAATGCTCCCATTTGCTTTTGTGGTCTGAGACATAGCATTTAAACATATCCAAGATGGTAGAGTTTTCCTGCTCCGATTGTCCATCAGACTGAGGGTGAAAAGATGATGAAAAATTCAGCGTAGTGTCCATATTTTCAAACAGTCCTCTCCAAAAGAGGCTGGTCATCCTCGGATCTCTTATCACTGATTATGGATTCAGGCATCCCATGATACTTGAAGACATGCTGCAAAAAAAATTTGGCCATTTGATCTGCTGTAATTTTCTTTCTTACTGGCACAAAGTGGGCTTGTTGCTAAACCTGCAAATTATTGTCCACAATCCATCATGTCCAGTAGGAGTACATGGAAGATCAAACACAAAATCCATAGCTATGCTTTGCCAGAGAATTACTTGGCTGTATCAATTCCTTTTCCAAGAGTTCCTTCACTTGTGACATTATCTCTTCTTGTTGTGCCTTATTGACACGATAGGGAGGTATATTAGGCGGTGAGCTTCCTGGTATTATATCAATTTGATGATCCTCGGGCCTCTTGGGAGGTAATTCTTGAGGAAGTGCATCTGAGAAACAATCCTGAAAATCTGAAATAAAAGCAGCCCTTTCTCTATCTAAAGCAGAAAGAGTAGAGCCTTCCTGAACTGGTTGGCTGTCTTCTTTGACAAAAATCAAGTACGCTGAAATATTTTCAACTTTACATCAAGTACATGATTTTTGCCTCTATGAGTTAAAGAAATCTTCTCAATCTTCACACTGTTAGAAACATGGTGGGAGAGAGAGAGAGAGAGAGAGAGAGAGGGTGCTCAGAGCTAGCACTCCTCGTACATGCTCAGGTTCCATATATCCAGGTAACCTGGTGGTTCTCTGATGAGTTGTGAGGAGCTCTCGTATTTGTCTTTGTCGAGGTGTCTCGCAACGTGGGGGAGGGCGTGGACTCCTCGATCTTTAGATCTGGTGGGCTACATCAAGGGATACTTCGTCTCTGCCGGTCGCCTCTGAGAAGGCCTGAGATAGACCGGACCTCATTCATGCGTGCTTTAGTCCCTCTCCGCATTGCACGTGCAGTGTGTGTCCCTCGTCTGGCAGAATCGTGGACACTTTTATTGCTAATCCATGATGCTCTCATCTCATAAAGCTCCTCTCCCTTAGCCACACCGGCAACTGACTCAGATGCATAGAATTCTGTATCAAAAGTCTGTAATCTGTGGATCTCGGTGACCTGTGGCATTAGTCCATGCTGCTCTTTGGTCTGTCGCATCAGTATGTCTCTCCATAGAAGCATCTCGATCAGGTAGAGTCAAACATAGACCTGATTCTTAAAATGGATCAGCCGTGTGAGTGGACCAAAGCCATGCCCCTCTTGAAATAGGTAGTGATATCATCCTCGGATCTCATAATAGACTGGACAAACACATTGAAAATGCTCCTCCGTTTCGATCTCTTCCATTTGGCATAGTGTGCAAGTCCTCTACTCTCTGGGTATGCTTGCAACGCGAATGTGGTAGATGAAGCTGTGTGTAACCCGAAGGTGTGATGAAGCCCTCCTGTGAGATCTGGAGGCAGTGTCGGCGGTAGAAGTTGAGCTTCACAGGAAGCTCGGGGTGAAGAAACCATGTCCGCCAGGTGTGGAGTTGGAGCAAATTCGCTCGAATGAGCCGGTTGACCTCCTGGTCAGTGGGGGAGAGGGGAGATGGTGGAGCGTCGAGGTTGTACTGAAAAGGAGGCAACCGGTCTAAGTCGAGGCCCAGTCGGGTGAACCAACTGGAAAAACGACTATACCAGCATCGCTGGTCCCCATCAACGGATAAGGCCATAGAGGAGGATAGGGCTAGCCAAGGTAGGCGGAGGCGACCGTCGGAGGAGGAGCTGAAATCCTAACTCTGTGTAGATAAGTGATAGCCTGGAAAGCCGCATCGAGCTGTAGGGGTGAGGCGCCGAACTCTGCTAGAATGATCTAGTGTGGTACTGATGGTTTGCTGTGGATCATCCGAGCAAACATCAGTATCTGTAGGCGCTCGACTCGAGCCCACTCTGTGTCTGAAAGGTCCGCTCCCCACCACGGGCTACCGTATATGCTTGTTGGGCGGACCAAAGAATAAAAAAGGAGAGACTTGGTCCGTGGGTCCTGGAAGTGGGAGTGGTAGCACTGTCGCTCCAGCCTGGCAAGAGCGGCGTAGCCCCGGTTGATCCTGGCCTACATGGCTGGGCGCATCGTGAAGATCGGGCTTGAGAAGACAACGCCCAAGTATGTGTAAGAGTCAACTATCTCAACAGGGTCGCCGGCGAAGAGGAACTGCTCTCAGTGCATAGCGGGTCTGGAAGTGTTGAAGATCATCACCTTGGTTTTCCCAAGGTTGATCTTCAAGTCATGTGTATCACAGAAGACCTGAAGTCCATCCAGGTGTCGCTGAAGACCAGTAGCAGAAGAGGATAGTAGTACTACATTGTCTGCGTATAAGAGATTCTGGATGACAGCCTCCGCAAGAGAGCAGCTTGCACCTCCGAGTGTCCTGATGGTCGTCTCGAGCTCGTCGATGTAGAGGCCAAATAGAGTCGGTGACAAGGGACATCCTTGTTTGACTCCAATAGTGCTCGTGATATCTGGGGTCCAGCTGGTGCCAATCCTGACCTGGCCCGTCACCCGCTCATAGAGAGCTACTACTGCCCAGATAACCTCCGAGTCGTAGCCTAACTCTTGCAGGCGTCTGACGAGTCGGGCGTGGGGAACGGTGTCGAATGCCTTGTGGAAATCCACAAAGCAACAATATACTCTCTGTCTCCTGTGTCTGGCCTCCTCAATGATGCCTCTAAGTGTAAAAATGTGATCGTAAGTCGAGTGATCCATCCTGAAACCGGCCTGTCCGAATGCCCTGAGCCCCTGTACCTCTGCGCGAGCACTGACCTCGCCATCTAACACTGATGCATAGATCTTGGACATAACATGTCCAATCATGATGGTCCTGTAATTCCCTGGATCCATGGGATCTCCTGCTTTGTGGATGGATGTGATAGTGTTCAGGGTCCAGGCTCTGGGGAACCTGTGGCAGACAGCTTCATTGAACAGCGTTGCCAGGATGGGGGCTAGAGTTTTGATGCCATAGGCAACAAACTCTGTGCATAGACCCTCATGATCCTTAGCTCGGCCGTTGTGAAGCTTAAGCGCTGCGTGGGTGACTCCCTGGGTTGTGAAGAGGGTGCAAGAAGTGGGGCGAGAGAGAGAGAGAGAGAGAGAGAGAGAGAGAGAGAGAGAGATGATATGATATGATTGTATTAACGTCCTTGTGAGACCCTTCATGATCTATGGGACAGTGATCACTATCAACAAGTAGTGATTGTTTACATCCATTGAAATAATATAGCATAAATAAAAGCATAAATGTGCTATGCAGTGAGTACTTGTTGTGCTAGTCTGTGTGCTAGACCAAGTACTTTGTTGCGATATTCTAAAATTTCCTTTAGGTATTTTCCTAGCTCTTTGGCTGGCCACTCCAGTAGGGATTTCAGGTTGCTTCTATTGCCCCTATAACATTCTCTAATTTACGCATATGCTCGACATGTGAGGAGTACATGCTGCTCATTTTCTACTTCTCCTGCGGGGCAGATTTTACATACTCTTTCCTCTGTTGGTACCCGGGGTTTGGCCCATCTTTCCCTCTCCACCTCGAGATAATTTGAGCTGGTTCGAAGAAAGAGAGAGAGAGAGAGAGAGAGAGAGAGAGAGAGAGAGAGAAGAAGAAGAAGAAGAAGAATATATTATCGTCCTCTGAAGACCAAAACCGGCCTATGGGACCTGAGCAATACAATATCACAAGTACATGAAAGCTCCTCCCGAAGATGGGAGGGTGGAAAGAGAAACCACCTTCTAGGATTCAGGTGGATTCCTATGCTTGAAGAGCTTATACACAAATGTTCCTAAAGCTGAAGGTGACCCTTTATGCAGCAAATCAGCCAGTTTGTTATGTCCCTCAAGAGAGAGAGAGAGAGAGAGAGAGAGATTAATGTCCACAGGAGAGCTCTCAATCTCCTTAGTGTGCAAGTCCTCGCTCTCTGGGTATGCCTGCCTCAATCCAGAGCTGATGTGATGAGACTCTAACTGACCAATGGCGATCCTCAGTGCATGTGAGACTCTCCTGTCCTCGAGATACTGAGGTCTGATGACAAGAGCGTGCTCTGAGACGCTCAGGAAGTGGTCATGGTAGAACTGGATTTTGGTGGAGAAATCCTCTCCTCCCAAGCCCTAGATGTATGGGCTAGAGGAGGTCCAACCGTATGATACTGTTGATCTCATCTTATGGGATCATCTCCGGTGGTGTGTCCAGACTGTACTGAAAGGAGGGAAGTCTGTCCATCTGAATGCCGTGACTACCAAATCACGTGGATATCTGTGCATACTATGCCGTATCAACACTGCTCTCTGCTAGTTGCCTGGAGGACTCTAATGCTAGCCTCAATAATCTCAACTGGGGTAAGGTCCAGTCTCTGTGGGGGAACGTCACTGTCTGAAAGATGGCATCAACCTGGAGAGGGGTCAAGGCAAACTCTGCCTGTATAATTTGGTGGGGGACTAAGGGTTTACTCCGAATCACCCTGGATTCCATGGTCACGTATAGCCTCTCAAATCTCTTCCACTCGGTTGCTGAAATATCACTCTCTAGCATGATATGGTAGTTGTTCTCACCAACGTGTCAAAAAGCCAACCCTTCGTCGGGAGGTCCTGAAAGTGTGCATGGAAGCATCGCCTCTCTAGTCGGGCGAGAGCACCCCGTCCTCGTGTGAGTCGTTCGTGAAGTTTGGTCTTGTGAACTCTATCCCCAAATATGTGTAAGATTGCACTATTCCCATAGGCTCACCACTGTTTGTGAAGCTATGGTGACGGGACAATGCTCAAGAGGTGTTGAAGATCATAACCTTGGTCTTCCTAAGGTTAATTGTCAAGTGTCTGTGTTTGCAGAACATCTCCAGAGCCTCTAGATGTTTCTGCAGTCCCTCTGTTGAGGATAATATGAGGACTATGTCATCGGCGTACATCAATATTTGCACCATCAAGTGAGCTAGGAGCGAACCCTCTCCACCTAAGCGATCGACAAAAAAAGTGATCTCGTCGATATAGAGCCCGAAAAGAGTTGGTGATAGGGGGCAGCCTTATTTTACTTCGATAGTGCTCTCAACCTAGTCTGACATGCCTCCTGGGGCACGTACACTCCCTCTGACAGACTCATACAGACTCATAACTCCCCAAATCATGATCTCTGGGAGTTGCAACTCTTGTAACCTCCTGATTAGGCGAGAGTGTGGGACATTATCAAATGCCTTATGAAACTCTACGAAACACGTATAGACTTTCTTGACTTCGCCTCCTTAATCATAGCCCTCTGGGTTAAAATGTGGTCCAGGGTGGAGTGCTGTCTTTGAAAACGCCAAGTGCCTGCTGCCTATGACCCTTTGTGTGGCTGCTGATCTCCCTCTCTAGTACCGACCCATATATCGTAGCCAAAGTATGGCCAATCATAAGAGTGTAGTAGTTCCCAGTGTCCATGGGATCACCTGCCTTGTGTATCGGTACTATAGTGGTGGGGCACCAGGTAGGTGGGAATCCATGGCATATGGCATGGTTGAACATATGTGCTAAGAATGGGAAACATGATCTTTTGCCCATGCCCAAAATGCTCAGTGCGTATCCCCTCATGATTTGGTGATCGCCGGTTATGGAGTCGGAAAAGGGCAGCTCGTACATTCTACGAAGTAAACAAATGACACGCAGCGGGTCTGGGCATAGAGGACATATCAGGTGGTGCTTGACGTGGAACACCATATAGAGAGCAAGCATATGCATGCCAGACTGCGGGATGTGTGATGGGAATGGGTGACTTCCCCTCTGACAAGAGCCCCCACCCCGTAGTAGGACCCCCCTTCTTACGCTGTGTCACTCCGCGTGAGATCCGTTGTGCCTTTGGTGAAGTCAAGTGTCCCAGTGCTGGCTCACGTTGATAGGACAAAACCTATATCAAGTTTTTGGGCACTGTATATAGCTGTGGGTAGGCACATAGCTGTACACATCTAGGGTAGGTGTGGGCTTTTGGCATTTGTGGATTTTTCTTTCACAAGCATGATGGACTTTGAGACAATAAAGTATGTTTTGCAGGGACTTCATGGGAAATGATGAAATGCAATGTGGTTGTACCAGACTTCCAGAGCAAGGGTGTCCAGTGTGTGATCAAGCGAAATGTTTTCGGGGTCATGTAAAGTCAAGTCATGAAGGGTTTTTAAATATTTTCCTGAGTCAATGTGCACTTGCATGTTACAGGAATTTGATATGTTATGGTGTCCATGTCAAAGGGCTTTTCATGTGTGTGTACGGGGTTGCATGCAAGCTTTAATGTGCATGCTAATGTGTGTGGGAATTGTGTGACTAAAGGTCCAAAATGTGCATTTAATGTGATTTGGGGGAAATGTCTTGAGAGTGGTAAAAGGTCACTGATGAGGTGGCAAATTAGGCTGAGGTGGCTGGACTGATTGGGAAGGCATCCTGCTCATGCAAAGGTGGCTATGTGATGGATGAAGGGGAGCTTCTAGGCTGTGAGCTGGAGCTACGTGGAGATGGCGGCTGGGAGCTGATTCAGTTTTACGCTGGAAGGATCTACGATGCAAGGGGGGCTCCAAGAAGAGGAGGCTGAACGACGAAAAATGGAGGGGGCTCTCGTAGATGAAAGAGGGTGTGTGCGCTGAGAAGACCTTGGCGTTGGGGATCTCGAGAGATTACGAGCTGTTGTTCGTTGGCTGAGCATAGCTACTATGTAGGTAGGACAGTCGTTGTTTGCATGTGAGCTGATGCAGAGAATCGTGGTCTGGGCTGAGATCATATGGAAGGGCTCTGTTTTTTTTCTGATTGAGGAAGCTACGTGGCTGTGCGGGTGACGCTATAAATGTGAGCTAGACTCTCCGTGATAAATGAAGGCAGCAGGGCTATTGCTGGAAGTGTCTTCCGTTGGGTTTGTGCATAGTTGGTGATGATCTATGGATTAACACAGCTTAAGGCATAGCTGTGTATCGTTGTCTGCTAGCTGAAGGATTTTGGGTGACAGAGACTCCATGAACTCCGTATGCAAAGAGATAGAGGGACCAAGGAATTGCAGGCTAAAGCGCAATGGATTGTGACCTGCATCAATGATGGTTGTCCTAAAGGAGTTAGGCAATTGATGCTTGCTGCAGATGCTCGTCAATCACTGATCTTCTGCTTTGTGAGGGAAGAGAAGCTATCCTAAAGGAATTGGAAGCCTCTTTGACATGGTTGTGTTCTTATGCTGATTTGATCACGGGAGATTTCTGAATACTGATAGAGAGGGAGATTTCCTCTCGCGGTGTCTAAGTGCCTCATGAATGAAACCTACCAAACACCGTTGGTATGGGTAGGAGAGGAAATGGGCTAAAATCCCATAACTATCTCTGAAGAGGCAGTGGAAACGTCCTTGGATCTCATAGTACACAGGACACCTGAAGATGAAATGCTCCTTTGTCTCAACCTCCTATATGTCACATAGTGTGCATATGCGCTGCTCCCTGGGTAGTCGCTCTGCTCTGCCGCTCTCGATGCGAAGTCTGTGTGAAGAGACCCGGAACTGCCCAAGAGAGATCCTCATCGAGTGGGGTAGGTGAATCTGTGTGTATCCTGGTGGGTCAATGAAACCCTCCGCTGTGATATGTAAGAAGTGATCTCTGTAGAAGCCAAGCTTCACTGGGAGTTCACTCGGTTCCAACCAGGTCCGAAAAGTGTGTAGCTGTAGTAGATCCTCACGGATAACGTGGTTGACCTCGTGTGATAAGAGGGGAGAGAACGGAGTATCCATGCTATACTGGAAGGGAGGTAGTCTATCCATGTGGAGCCCCAGTCACTCAAACCATCTCTCTGTATGTGCATACCAGCACCTTTGATCTCCTCCTGCTGCAAGTGCCATAGAAGAGGATAAAGCTATCCATGGTAGCCTGCTACGCCCCAAGGTATAATCCCCATATTCCCTAACTCGGTACAGATATGTGATGACTTGAAATGCAGCATCTAGCTGTAAAGGGGCGCTGTTGCAGCTTTGCAGGAATTACGAGCTGTTGTTCTTGATGGAAGCTTAGGAGTGTGGGCTGTGGGTTCATAGTATTTTGAGGCTGACTGTTCTCTGAGTTTTGGGGGGAAGTTCAGTTCTAAGTCTATCTGTTTCGGGCTGTGTAGTCTTTTGGGGGGAAGTTCAGTTCTAAGTCTATCTGTTTCGGGCTGTGTAGTCTGTGTGATCCATGTTCAGTCAGTTTTTGTGGGGGGTTTGTCTCGGTGCCTAATACAAAGACACATGCTCTGGAACGTGGCTTATAAGCTCATCATCTATGAGCCCACATTGCAGTTGATCCCTATGAAGTCTCAGCTATCTGACGTGGTGAAGTACATAATTCCTGGTTGTCTTTCCTTTTTTTTTCTTATCATCTTTTTTGGCGATCCTACTGGGGACAGGAGGAGTTTTGAATTGAGATTGGGTACTCAAGACAAAACGGCCCAGAAGAATTGGCTGGGGAATGTTGCTTGAATTTCTGTGTGGTTAGGGATTGAAACTATGAAGACAAAGCCTCGCATGAGAGTGATTCATTGTGAGTTATGTGGGGAGTGTGGACACAGGAGAGATAGATGTTTTGATGTTGAACTTCGGGTGATACGTCTTCGTGCTAAGGTTCAAAAGGCTTTGAAAGTGATTGCTCTTAGGAAGAAGAATGCCAGTTAGATGCAGGGTAAGTTTTCTTCAGTAGAGTGATTATGACGAAGATGAATGCGGTTGAAGGTATGGCTCCCCATGAAGCCTACTATGGTAAGAAACCTATCATTTCGCCTTTGAAAGTATTCGGTTCTAAAGCATTTGTTCATGCGCATAAAGATGAGAGAAACAAGCTAGATTCCAGCAGCAAGTAGTTCTTATTTGTTGGGTATAGCGAGGGAGTCAAGCCTTTCTACAGTCAGCTTTGAAGCGAACGTGTACCCCGAAATACAGTCAGCCCATACCTTCAGATTTCGTGGAGCTCATGGACATCCGTCGCCCAAGATCCTCTCCTTCAGCCACACTATAAACACACATCCAAAACTCTACAGGACGTCGGTAAGCGCCACCTGCACCACCAAACTCATCATCACCAAGCATGCAGACGGAGATCCACCCTCCCATCACGTACGTATCCTTCACTCGAAGGGTGCTCCATCTTCTGCTTACGCACCCCTATCTTCATCTAACAGCTCCCTTCATCTGGTCGTCCAGCCTTCTCTTCAAGGAGCCCTCCTAGTGCAGCGTAGATCCTTCCAGTAAGCATCCCATCGATCCACTCCACCCGTCAGCCAGAGCATCCCTCTTCTAGATCACGTAGCCACCTTGCATGCAATCCAGAAACGCCAATCTCCTCATCACGTAACACCTCACCATCCAGGAAGCTTGAGAAGAGATTCACGTAATCATGTTCACATGCACACCCTCCTTTCCAAATCAATTCGGCCACCTCAGCTTCATTCAGCCACCTCAACAATGACATTTTACCACTCTCAAAGATTTCCCCCCAAATTCATACACCAAGCATTAAATGCTCATTTTCCAAACGTTAGACGTTGATGCACACATGGTTCTAGTTAGGCATTCAATCACTTGTATGCCACTCCTAATCTCCTTAGATCAAACCAACTCAACTTATGGGAAGTTCACATGACTCAAGACAAAAGGAAAAACACTCATGACATTATAAACATGTGACACAGGACAACATTTCGGAGCACATGGTATCATGTCACCACATAGATAATGTTGGAAACCATGCTCTGGATTATCCTGGTGCTCCCACATTACATTTCATCATATCCCACGAGCCCCTGCAAAGACATTTACAATCTCAAAAAAATATTTACATCAGTACAAAGCCTTTTGATGAGAGTACCCATGGACTCAAAACCATCACCCAATAGCTATGTGCATACCTATGTGCCTATCCTCAAACATGCAACAAGTGAAAAAACTATTGACATTTTTTGGCATATCATATTAGCTCAACCCACTGGCTTCAAGCATTCATGCTTGACAGCTGAAGCAAAGAGAAACTGAACGGCATCAAGTATACCTTCTTCTGATACTTCACTGACTGCAACCTTCTTCAGGACTATCGGTCCACATGTTGATACTTGCATGATTCTCACAAAATACATCTTCAGCCGCAAAAAATTCACCCTGCTTTGATGTAATCTTCCATCTAAATCACATAGCTGATAAGATCCATTGTCATACTTCCTCACCACACAGTAATGGCCTTCCCACTTGGTAATAAACTTTGTTTTAAATGTGCTGTCCAGCTTACTGTCATATTCATATCTCAAAACAAGATCTCCTTCATAAATTCTCTTATCCTTATACTTCAGATTTGCCCTCTTTTGATTCTTCTCTAGTGTCTAAGCATAATGCTCAACCGCTAGAGCTCTATCCAATTGTGCCTCCTGCATTTCAAATAACCTCCTCTTGTAGTCTTCCTCTGGATTTTCCTCAAGCTTAATTAACATTTTCAAAGCTGGAATTTCAACCTCCAGTGGCAACATAGCTTCTTTTCCATATACAAGGTGAAATGGAGAAAATTGTGTACCTTCTTTAACTGCTTTCCTGTATGCCCATAAAGCTTCTGGCACCTCTGATCGGAGCCCTTGCCATGCATCTTCATTATTTTTCTCATCATGTTGATTAACCTACCATTGAAGGACTCATTCTTTTGCACTGTGGATAGTGTGGCGTTGAATATCTATGCTTAATCTTCAACCTGTTACTCAGCAAATCAACTAGTTCACTTCTGAACCTTGGTCCTTTGTCACTTACCAGTCCAAAGGCATTCCAAATCTATAGCAGATATCTTCATATACAAACTTGCTAACTTCCTTAGCATTCACTGCATGGACTGCTCGTGCCTCTGCCCATCTTGAAAGATAATCTACTGCTGTGAGAAGATAACATTTTCCCCTTGCTGTCATAGGTAATGGACCTATTGCATCTATCCCCCATTTTTCAAAAATATTATAAGCCATGATTACATTCCTCAACTCAGGAAGCAAAATCCTTCTTCCCATTTGCTGGCATTGTAGACATGATCTACACCAATGCTGGATATCTCTCAGGAGTGAGGGCCACACGTATCCTTCCATTAAGATTTTCCTGAGCATAGTCTTGAAAGCAAAATGTCCTCCACAAATCCCTTCATGATTTGATTCCAAAATGTGGATCACTTCCTCTTGCCATGGAACCCTCTTGAGCACAAGATCAGCTCCCTTTATGAAAAGTACATCACCAATAAGACAATAAGATTCACATGCTCCCTTTACAAACCTTTGCCTTTTCCCTTTCGGAGCCTCTTCTGGAATTCTACTTGTCATGAGAAAAGTTTCCTCCTTTGCTAAAGATTCTCTCCCTTTATACCAAGGCTGTTGAATCCTAATTGCATAAGCCTATACTTCCTCTTTATTACAAGCAGCATCATGAGCTTCTTGATTTTTGCTTCTGTCTATATGCTGGAGTATCCATTTATCAAAATACTCTAACTGTTTCTTTACAGCCACAACCCAATCCTTTAAGTGTTGATGCCTTGTCTTCCAAATTCTTAGTATTTGCTTCATAACCAAAAGAGAATCTCCTTTGATTGTAAGTCTTTTTATTCCCATCTTGATTATAAGACTTCGTTCGTTGAAACGAGGAGGAGCTACTGAACATTTTGTTTAGTAACAACTCTAAGGACTTCTGGTGGAGATTTCTAGGACGGTCCCCTCCGCCACTCACTGACACCCAGATCTGGTTTGATTATGCGCACACACTTTATGACATTCCAAATCAGCCAAGTCCCTAGCCTCTCACACATGCCTCGTCCCACATCTTGCACCCTCTTCACTAGAGGAGGGGTAAAGGATGCTGTAATGAAACTTCATAATGGCCGAGCGAAGGATCATGAGGGACTATGCACTGAGTTCATTGCATATGGGATTAACCTCCTAGCCCCGATCTTAGCAAAGCTTTTTAATGAAGCGGTTTGTTTGGGATTTCCACACACTTGGACCATTAACACTATCTCACCCATCCACAAGGCAGGGGATCCCATGAGTTCGGAGAACTACAGGACCATTATGATTGGACATGTCATGTCCAAGATTTATGCATCAGTACTTGACTCCGAGGTTAGCAGACTTGTAGAGTGTCGAGGACTCAGAGCAACAAGACAGGCCGGATTCCGGCGTGATCATGGAACCATGGACCACATTCTGACGCTCAGATGTATCATCGAGGAGGCGAGGTCACGGAAGCAGAGGGTTTATTGTTGCTTTGTGGATTTTCGCAAGGCATTTGATACGGTCCTGAGAGCCCGCCTCATACGGCGCCTACAAGACTTGGGTTATGACCAAGAGATCATTTGGGCTGTCGTGGCACTTTACGAGAGAGTTTCTGGCAGAGTTTGGGCAAGATCTGGGTGGACAGACGAGATCATGAGTACCATCGGGATCAAACAAGGGTATCCTTTGTTGCCTACCTTGTTTGGCCTCTGCATTGATGAGCTTGAGACAGTGATGCAGACACAGGGGGGCGTAGGTTGCTCTCTTGCGGGCACGTTGATCCAGATTTTGCTCTATGCAGATGACATGGCTCTCGTCTTCCTCAGCAGAGGGGCTTCAGAGACACCTAGACTCACTACAGTCCTTTTGTGAGTCTCATGATTTGAAGGTCAACCTGGGTAAAACCAAGGTCATGATCTTCAATACATCTCAAGCCATCATGCGTCAGGAGCAGTTCACATTTGCGGGGTCATCTGTTGAGATAGTTTCATCACACACTTATCTTGGGGTTATCTTCTCCGGACCGAGCTTCACTATGAGATCCGCGATGCAGACACGCTTGAGTGGAGGGTATGCCTCATTGGCCAGGCTAGAGACATAGTGCTTTCGCTTACACTTTCAGGATCCACACGCCAAGGGGTTGCTTTTTGACTCCTTGGCTCGCCCAGCGGGGATGTACGGCAGCCCTTGTTGGGGGCCAGACTTGTCGGATACAGAGTGGGCCCGTGTGGAGCGGCTATAGGTTCTCATGCTATCACGGATGATTCGTGGTAAGTCATCTGTTCCTCACCAGATCATTCAGGCTGAGTTTGGGTCACCCCCTTTACAGCTAGATGCTGCATTTCAGGTCATCACATATCTGTATCGAGTTAGGGAATATGGGGATTATACCTTGGGGCATAGCAGGCTACCATGGATAGCTCTATCCTCTTCTATGGCACTTGCAACAGGAGGAGATTAGAGGTGCTGGTATGCACGTATAGAGAGATGGTTTGAGCGACTGGGGCTCCACATGGATAGACTACCTCCCTTCCAGTATAGCATGAATGCTCCGTTCTCTCCCCTCTTATCACACGAGGTCAACCAGGTTATCCGTGAGGATCAACTACAGCTACACACTTTTCGGACCTAGTTGGAACCGAGTGAACTCCCAGTGAAGCTTAGCTTCTACAGAGTTCACTTCTCACATATCACAGTGGAGGGTTTCATTGACCCACCAGGATACACAGAGATTCACCTACCCCACTCGATGAGGATCTCTCTTGGGCAGTTCCAGGTCTCTTCACAAAGACTTCGCATCGAGAGCGGCAGAGCAGAGCAAATACCCAGGGAGCGGCGCATATGCACACTAGACACCGCGAGAGGATACTCCGAGCACAGAGACAAGAGCAGACTTCTTCCTCGGTTGATCCCTCTCAGAGCTCTATCACGGAGTTCTTTCAGCTAGAGGCAAGGGAGCGGCGCATATGCACACTATGTGACATATAGGAGATTGAGACAGAGGAGCATTTCATCTTCAGGTGTCCTGTGTACTATGAGATTCGAGGACGTTTCCACTGCCTCTTCAGAGATAGTTATGGGATTTTAGCCCATTTCCTCTTCTACCCAGACCAGCGGTGTTTGGCAGGTTTCATTCATGAGGCACCTAGACACCGCGAGAGGATACTCCGAGCACGAAGACAGGAGCAGACCTCTTCCTCGGTTGATCCCTCTCAGAGCTCTATCACGGAGTTCTTTCAGCTAGAGGCAAGGGAGCCCAACGAGATGAGGCCTCGACATGACCGTGACCCGGAGCCCGTGACTTGACAGCTCAGACAGAGGGTCGACACACAGATCACACTTGGAGACTTCCCCTCCTTGTTTAGAGTCAGAGCCCGACCGACGGGGGTCACAGTAGCCCTGGTTAGACGCAGAGCTACGACCAGGAGACGTGCCAGGACCGCACCTCTGAGTGGCCGACAGCACTCTATTGCCGACTTCATGCGTCCACTGCCTCATCCATCCTGATATCTTGTTGTTGCTGGGGATGATGATGATATTGATGATGATGCTGAGATTGATATATAGTCGACCATCGACATGACTATGCTGTACTTAGGACTTAGTACTGCCATTCTGCATTTTTGCATATTTTGCATTTTGCATTTTGCATTGGTATGGACGCTCGTTTAGTAGCTCCACTACCACAGTTCATTGTATCAGGATTTTCACCGTCTCATAGACCCATTAGTCTTCCGAAGACTTTAATAAACTTTCTTTCTTTCTTTCTTTCTTTCTGCAAACCTTCAAACAGAGCTGAATATTCAGCTTCATTGTTGCTGCCCAGCTTTAGCTCTAAACCTGTTTTAAATATCATTTCACCTTGAGGGTCATAAATTACAATTCCCCTTGAAGCTTTGTTTAAGCTTTTTTTGAATGATCCATCAAAGAAAAGCAAAAAACTGTTCTCCAAAATCTGCTCCTGCCTTTCCTCCTTCTCTTCAACTTGACTAAGATTGGCTTCTCCTTATATGTAAGTAAATCTGCAAGTGTTGCTTGGGTAGTATCTTCAACCAAGAAAGAGAACAAAAACTCTTGTAACTCTGTTACCCACTTGATCATACTACGAGAGAGAGTAGTATTATTTAGTAACTGAGGCAGCAATAAAGTACAGCTTATGAGTATAACAAAAGGATGAGGCAACAAGTAATTCTAAAACCTTCTACAAGCATATACAAGGCTGGACAATACCAATTCTGCATCATAATACTTCTTCTCAGCATCATTCTTTACTCTACTTGCAAAATATACCGGTCTCATGTATCTAATTGCTCACCTTGCTGTAGTAATATTGCTCCTAATGCATCATTCCCAACTGAAGGATTCACATAAAATGGCTTTGTAAAATCTGGTGCCTTTACACAAGCCACATTCCCAAGTATTCCCTTTACAGACTCAAAGACCTCTTATTCTTTAGTCCAATGTAAAGGTACACTCTTCACTGCTTGCTGAAGTGGAAAAAGAACTTGAGAAAGCATACATACAAACCTTGACAAGTATTTTACCTTCTGAAGAAAAGTATGCAGCTGCTGTGTATTTTTTAGTGACGCCAAAGTTACAAGAGCTTTAATCCTGTCAGGATCTGGTTCAATTCCATTTTCTGATATCATATGTCCCTCTTGGTACAAGCCAACTTGCACTTCCTTAGGTTAAGTTGACCTCCACTATCATCAATCCTTTTAAAAACTTGATCAAGCTTAGTACAATGACCACCCCGATCACTATACACACAGATATCATCAATGAAAGCTTTACAAAACTTGTCAAGAAACGTAGCAAGTACCTCATCAGTGTTCTCTTGGTAATGAGAAGGGGCATTCTTTAAACCAAAAGGCATCTTCCTGTAACTGAAACATCCCCAAGGAGTAATAAAGGTTGTCTTAACCTGATCTTCTGGGGCTATCTCCATCTGAAAGTACCCTGAATAACCATCACAAAGCATGTACATTTGATGACCAGCAACTCTGTCCTGTATGTCATCCATATGAGGCAGTGGATAATGATTGCTTTTTGTCAAAGCATTAAGTGGCTTATAATCTACACATATTCTCCACTTTCCATCTTTCTTAGGTACTATAACCACCGGGCTGGCCCAATCTGAATGAACAACAGGATAGATTATATCAGCCCTCAAAAGCTTTACCACTTCCTCTCGAAGCACCTCCACTTGTTTTGGGTTGAGCCTTATCATTTTTTGAAACACTGGCCTTGTATTTTCTCTTAACTCTATCCTTAAGGGCTTTCCTCTAAATCCCTGAATTTCATCATTAGAGGCGATGAACAAATGAGGGTATCTCCTTAACATTGCATAATATTGCTCTTTCTCTTCCAAAGTGAGATTTGAATTAAGAGTTTGTTCCACCACTTCTTGTACTGGAACTGAGGGGTCACTAGACTGCATAAGCTGCTCCATCTCTTCATATCTGCCCTGCTCATTTTCCATTTCAGATTCAAATGATTGATCTATCTTCAAGCATTCAACACTTTGAATAAATGCAACATAAGCTTCTTCACTTTCAGATGTTATTGAGCTGTCTTCAAAACTAGTTGTATCACTCGTTTCCTCTTCTTCAGAAGTACTTGGAGTCTCGGGTTGCTTTACCATATTAAACTTCATCTTTTTCCCTGTGGCTGAGTGAACTGTAATCACACCCTTCCCCCAAGTCTGGATGGCTCCCACTTTCCTCAACCAGGGCCTTCCCAAAATGAGAGGATAAGCCCCCATTCCCGCTGGCATAACATGACAATCCACCTTGCTGTGGACATTATACACCTCCGCATCCAAATCTGAAATTAGCCCCCGACTCTTAACTTTGGCATGATTAGCCATCATTATTCGAAAGTTAGATGGAGACGTGATTCTAAGACCCAATCTTTCAACACAAGATTGAGTTATAACACATATTTGTGCTCCACCATCTATATATGCTTCTCCAAGATCAAAACCCTTATGCCATGCTTCTACAGTGGGACATATATCTGATAACTCTGCCACAGACATGACCTTCTTTTCCTCTCTACGAAAAGTCTTCTTCCTGCCTGGATTAACAGCCCTCCTCCATCCTCCTTAATCTTAGGACAAAGACCTATCAGCTGGCCAAAAGTCATATCTGCTTTTCTGCTTGACAAATCACCAATCAAGTCATATTCAAGCTGTTCCTTTCCCAAAGGATAATCTGATGTCTTGTACTTCCGTCTTGGCTGTCTTGCTTTTCTTCTTTGATAAGTTTTCATCTCCTCTGCTTGCTTGTTTTCCTTTGCACTTGGGCCCACATCTTCTCTGTCTCTCTTTCCAAGAGGCAACACATCAGCTTCATCTTCTTCCAATTCCAAGGGCATGACATCAGCAGCCTTCCTTTCAAGATTAAGCACACTCACAAGCTTCCCTTTCCCTTTCTCTTCATATGTAGGCTTTGCTGCCCCATTACTGGCTGAAGATTTAGCCTCCTTTATCTCAACTTCATGATCATTTGACCTGTTATTCAGATTTGGAGGAAGTGAGTATACATCACCACCTACTCTGGGAGGCTTGTCACACTGTGAACTATAGTGACCCCATTCTAAACAGTTAAAGCACTGAACACAAGGAGCATAAATCCTTTGTCCCTGTTTAGCTTGCCGAGGAGCTTGAAAATTCGAAGTAGAAGGACCTCCAATTCGTCTACCACCTGGGACACCACCACGCCCTCTTCCTCTTCCTGTCATAAGATGCAAACTCACATTCTTCATCATCTCAGCCATCTCATGTATCTCATCTTTAACAGATCTTTCCTTCTTCTCTTCAACCTTGAGTGGCACAGCTTCATTCTGAATGGGTATCTCTGGAACAACTAGAACCGCAAATGCATCATAACCCCATTGTATCAACTTCTTCAGCTTCCTTTCTTTTTCTCTAGCAACCCTTATTGCATCTTCAAAAGAGCTAAGCTCTTTTACCTTCACTTTGACACGTATATTTGACTTCAAACCTGCAATAAACCTGTCCTTCTTGATGATGTGAGGTGGGACCTTTGGCAAAAGGGCTGACTGCCATCTATTCCACATAATAGTGAAATTTCCCAAATAAGCATCAACACTCTGGTCTGGCCTATGATCTCTCTAGAGACCATCTGCATTTTTTTGGCAAGCAAACCGAGCTAAAAATGCAACTCTTACCTCATCATATGTGGGATTCCTATGCTCCCCTTGCTCATTTTGGCAGGCTTCCATAAACCTCTGCAGCCACAAACAGGCCTCCCCAATCAAACAGAAGGACAATATTTGCAATAAAACCTCTGGAACATTTCTATCCTTGATCAAAGTTGAAAACTCCATGCCTTCAATGAACCTCTCAGGGTCCTCATTAGGCAAACCATAGAATCTTGGAAAATCTTGAGCCATTTCCGAACTCTTGGGCCTTCTTGATTTGGGTAGACTTCACTCACCAATTTTTACCCCTGCCCATTCCTCTTCTTTCACCCGCAAAAGCAAAGACCACTGGTACCTAAGAACCTCATTGAAAAACACTTCAATTTGACAACCCTCAAAATACACACCGAGTGCTTCTGGGCCAAGCTCCAGAGATAAAATCATCATATACTTTCAGATTTGTATAAGAGAAAACAAACTGTAGCTGGAACTCGAGAGTCGAGGGATTAGCAGCAATGTGGGCTCGAGTTCAAGAGCTCGGGCACGAGTATCCAGAGCAGGGATCCTTGGCACAGGTACCGAGACAAACCCCCACAAAAAAAACTCTCTGAACATGAACCACACAGACTCAGACAGAACCAAAAGACTACCCAACCTGAAATAGATAAACTTAGAACTGAACTCTCCCTCAAAACTCAGAGAACAGCCAGCCTTAGAATTCCATGAACCCACAGCAAAAACTCCTAAGCTTCCATCAAGGACAACAACACATAACTCTCCCCAAAGCTGCAGTCAACAACCAAAGAATGAAAGGAACTGGCATATCAGATCGCCTCAACCATCTCTGCGTTACAAATCCATTTCCAGTGTATGTATTCTTCTCCTACCCACAGAGTACTCCACGCTTATACTTCACGTCACCAACAGTCCTTCAGATGATTTGAACCAGCCCATACATTCTTCATATCAGCTCACGTGCAAACAACGACCGTCCTACCTGTGAGGTAGCCTTGCTCAGCCAACTACAAATAGATCGCTATCTCTGGAAACCTCCAGCGCCAAGGTCTTCTGAGCATCACCGGGCATCTGCTTGGCCAAAGCCTTTCCACAGTCAACCTTGCAGCGAACGTGTACCCCGAACTATAGTCAGCCCATGCCTTCAGATTTCGTGGAGCTCACGGACATCCGTCGCCCAAGATCCTCTCCTTCAACCACACTATCAACATAGAACTAAAACTCTTTAGGACTTCGGAAAGCGCCACCTGCACCACCAAGCTCATCATCACCGAGCACCTAGAGTCCATTTGTGCCAAGCATGCAGACAGAGATCCACCCTCCTGTCACGTACGTATCCTTCACTCGAAGGGTGCTCCATCTTCCGCTTACGCACCCCTATCTTCATCTAACAGCTCTCTTCATCTGGTCGTCCAACGTTCTCTTCAAGGAGCCCTCCTAGTGCAGCGTAGATCCTTCCAGCAAGCATCCCATCAATCCACTCCACCTGTTAGCCAGAGCATCCCTCTTCTAGATCACGTAGCCACCTTGCATGCAATCCAGAAACTCCAATCTCCTCATCACGTAACACCTCACCATCACAAAGCTTGAGAAGAGATTCACGTAATCACGTTCACATGCACACCCTCCTTTCCAAATCAATTCGGCCACCTCAGCTTCATTCAGCCACCTCAACAATGACATTTTACCAGTCTCAAAGACTTTCTCCCAAATTCATATACCAAGCATTAAATGCTCATTTTCCAAACCTTAGACGTTGATGCACACATGGTTCTAGTTAGGCATTCAATCACTTGCATGCCACTTCTAATCTCCTTAGATCAAACCAACTCAAGACAAAAGGAAAAACACTCATGATATTATAAGCATGTGACATAGGACAACATTTCGGAGCACATGGTATCACGTTACCACATAGACAATGTTGGAAACCATGCTCTGGATTATTTCCTTGTGCTCCCACATTACATTTTATCATATCCCACGAGCCCCTGCAAAGACATTTACAATCTCGAAAAAATATTTACATCAGTACAAAGCCTTTTGATGAGAGTACCCATGGACTCAAAACCATCACCCACTAGCTATGTCCATACTCATGTGCCTATCATCAAACATGCAACAAGTGAAAAAACTATTGACATTTTCTGGCATATCAACATTTGCGTCCTTGGTTCTCCAGTCCACATGCTTTCTTTTAAGGACCCAATCCCTTGTTGGCACATGGCATATGCTTCATGCATCAAGTTCAGTGGTAGTAAGAGGTAAGCTCTGATACCATATCAATATTTCAACATGTTGCGTTAAGGTAGAGGCGTGTGCTCAGCGGCCCCAACCTTGAGTCACCTAATATGGATCTAGGGTGTTGGAGGTTGCTTTCACCTAGGCTTTATATGCCTTGGTATTTGGGCACCCATTTTGCTTGTGGGATTATGCCCTTCACTTCTCTTGTGTCTATTGTGTTGTCCCTTCTACTCTTGGCTTAGCTGAGCTTCATGGTTCAGTGAGGGGCTAGCAAACAACTCCAATGCGTTCAAGTGCATTTGCTATTCTACCATCTGTTGTAAGAGAGGTTGATTTTCCTGTTCAAGGGTCAGAAGCTGCTATAGACCCAAAATTCCTTAACTCTGTATGGTTTGAAGTTGGCATGCCAATGCTTGAGCAAACGACTTAATCTTGCCTTTAGCCATTACAGACCAAATGTGGTACGAAATGCTGTTTTGTGAACATCCTCTGGCTGAATTCTGATCTGGTGATAACCACTCTTCAGATCAATGCGGCTTAACATTCCAGACCCCTGTAACCTATCCAAAATATCATCTATCCGAGGTATAGGGATCTGTTCTTAATGGTAATCTTATTGAGGGCTCTATAGTCAATGCACATCCGCCAGGATCCATCCTTCTTCTGGACCAAGAGCACGGGTGAGCAGTAAGGTGAAGAGCTGGGCTGAATCAGCCCCTTCTCCAGCAGGTCCTTGACCTGGTTCATAATTTCCTCTTGCTGGGCTGCACTGACCCTGTAAGGAGGTCGGTTCAGAAAAACAGTCCCTAAACTGAAAAAGAAAATCTGTCCGCTGTTTTTCCAGCTTAGAAAAATGACTCTTCTTCTACTGACTTCTTTTTAGATGCAAACACTAAGTACGCTGAAAGATGCTTTTTCATTACGTTGCCAATGGCAGAAGCAGATACAACAGGGATGGATTCTCCCTTCAATTTAGCATCCAGAACGTGGGTTTTGCCACGGTGAGTGATTGTGATTGTTTTATTCTTTGTATCCAAAACAGCCCCAACACGAAAGTGCCAAGGTATCCCCAGTAACACATCACAACCATTCAACGGCATAATATAGAACTCTTCTGTGTCCACATAGCTCTGAATATGCATCCGCAGCTTGCCTATCACCGGAGTAATTGACTAGCTGAGTCCGGGACACGCCATATCTGCATCACACAAAGGACCCATCTCTTTTGCCCTTATTCTTAACTTTCCAGCCAGCTCTGGAGAGATGAAATTGGCCTTGGCTCTCGGATCGAAAAACATCAGACGACCCGGGTTCAAATCCCGGCAATGGAACCACTGAAACCGGCCTTCGATAAACAAAAGGGCAGTGATCTTCTTCTACTCAGTCGTAAACTTCATACATAGCCACACTGCAAGCTTCAATCACTTAAATCGCTTAGCACAACTTAGAAACATGCTTCAACAACAACAAAGGTGAGGCTAGAATGCCCCTGCTCAATGAAAATAGTCCATAGTTCACCCAATAAGTTTGGCAAAAGACCAGCAGTGGGCTTGGGCTTTTTATTCTTCTGATCAGTCCTCTTTTCCTCCTTGTGCTCACTCTGCTCGGAAGGAGGGAACTTCCGCTTCTTATGTGGGCATTCAAAAGCCCTGTGGCCTTCCTCCTTGCAAATATAACACTTGTTGGCATCATAGAGAATTTGCTTTTCCTCATCAGACATGCGGGTCGGTACTCGCCTCTGTCCTGCAACAAACTTTGCCTTCATGCTTTGCGAAAACTTTCTGAACTTCTTAGGGGATTCCGTCTTGCTGCCCTTTGGCCTTGATGTCTCCTGTGAGCTTCCTTTGAACCCAGAAACTTTCCCTTGCATTAGTGCATAAGCTGTAGTGGCATTCTCAACCAACTGAGACATATTGAAACCCTTGTCTTCGTGCAATAGTCCAGAATCTCCTTTGGCAACCCGTAGCAATATCTTTCAATTTGCTCGGACAGCGGCACATGTCTGTAAGAATTCACTGGCAGTAGGGCTTCCCAAAACTTCTTATTGTAGTCCTCCAAATTTTTGGAATTTGCAGCATCCAACCTGTACAAGGCGGTCATGATAATCACCTCAAAAGTGGTAGTGAGCCATGCTACTGAGAAGACCTGCTTGAATTCGACCCAGTGGTAGGTGCTCTGCCTTGCAAGAGGAGGTTGGTCCACCATTGGAGCGCATTGCCCTTAAAAAAGGTGGCTTCCTTTCGGACTTTGGAGGATTCTGTGAAGTGTCCACCTGAGTAGGCAGCATCAAACTATTGCAGGAATGTCAAAGCCTTCAATCTGTCCTACATCCCATTGAAAGTCTCAAACTTGACAGTTGCCTCTCCCTCCTTGTAATCTTTCAATTTGCCTTTAGGGTTCCGCCTGCTGTGCGGCTTGCTGTATGGCCTGCAGTAGGGAATGTTGGTAGCGTCTATCTGCTGGAAGAGTGTGCAGAGGATGCTGGAGCAGTGCAGGGACCGCAGCAGGTTTGCAGGAGGGCCAAGGCTATTTATAGGCCCTAGCAAACACTCTGAACAGGTAGGCAAAAGGAAGTGACTGGTAGTCAGGCGGCTTTTTTCTACAGACCAGGTTAGTCTGGTCTGTGAGTTTCAGACTGGCCTGGCTGCCTATATTATTGCCTTGAGATGGCCCAGTTTCCTATCCCAATGAAGCCCTTTCTACTGAAGGCGCGCAGAAGCAGAAACACCGGCCATTTTCCTTGTGTGTACTGAGATTTTGAGCAATCTTCTCCGACTGTTGTGCCAGCTCTTCTGAACTCTTCTGGTTGCTAGAATCTGAGCATTTCTGGAAGTACATGTGCTGCTCTACCTGTGTTCATTTACAGTTTCTGGTCCACAGGTCTTTGTGCCATAGTTACCAGGGAATGGTGTTCCGACATCCAGAACGTTTGGAACACCGTTCCAGGAAGCAGGCTGGAACCAGAACAGCCCTGGAAATTTTTTTTTTTTTTTTGCTCTTTGAAAGTTTCAAATGAGTATTTTAGAGCTTATATAGAAAGTTTAAAGCTGTAAAAGGTAAGTTTCTTTCATTTTCTAACATAGTTTTATGTCATATGATGATGTGTTGTGTATGACGTGGCGTTCTGGTTCCGGTTTCCGTTCCCCTTCCCGGAATGTTCCCGTTCCGACACCCCAATTTTCGGAAGGTTCCCGTTCCATGGTAACTATGCTTTGTGCATTGTGAAATGTTTGGAAAGAGTTTCCTGGATCTATCCACTGTGCAAAAGGTTGAAGCATGCTTCTATTTCTAACAACCGCCATTGGGTCACTGCCTCCTTGCAGTTCTCATCTGGAACTGCTTCAGAATCTCACAGCATTACTTCTCTTGGGAAATGAAAATGCAGTGCTTTCTCTATGTGACTTCTATTCCAAGGAAATAGCATAGAAGTTCTAGATCAGACATTTCGAACTCCATCAGGATTTGCTTGACTAGTAAGGTCTTCACCTGTAAGATTCATATCATTAATATACAAAATTATGATCATCTGCATGTCCCCCTTTGAAAAGAGGTACATGTTTATATCTGATGGATTCTGAGATAATCCAATCTTATTAAAGAAGTCAATAATGCATTGACACTATGGCCATGGGGCCTGTTTAAACACAAAGCTATCTTTAGTGTGCACACCTGTGTACATGTACCTCGAACATTAAATCCCTTAGGCTGATCCACGTAAACGTCTTCCTCTTGGTCACCATTCAAAAGGCTAGAAGATGAAGGGAATTTCCTACAGGTAGGAGCAAGTTTTGTTTTGATATTACTCCAAGAAATCCGAGTAGTCTACTATAATTATGTGAGCAGAGGAGCAGAAAGGAGACTGTAGTGATAAGGATGTTTGTATTGCTTCGAATGCCAGAATTTTCAGAAGTCTTTCTGATCCATATAAGAGGCGTTTTTTATGTAGGGAGTGAAGAGCCACACATGAAAAGGTGTCTGCTCCAGAGGGTATGTGCTTGAAGATTTCGTACCTCTTGTGAAAGGTGCAACCCTTGATGAGAGGGTACATGACAACATTACAAATAGAACTGTTCTCTTTGTAAGTGTGCGCCTCTTTGGTGAAGGGTTATGGTGCATGGGAAGTGTCCCATCAAAAGGGCTTACCCTTCCACAAGGAATGCATCACAGCTCGTGACAGAAGCATGCTTAAGATTTTTTGTTATTATTCCCTTTCCTTTGCAAGAGAGGAGAGGCATGCTTAAGATTTGTTGTTATTATTCCCTTTCCTTTGCAAGAGAGGAGAGGCATATAGTTTATCGTTTCTTCTTGAGCTTTCAAAACATGACCTTGCTTTTTTTGCGTACTCATGTGCTTAAATGTAAGAAACACTTTCACCGTTCTTTGCTGCTTTTGGATTTTGTGTTGCTTCAATAGTTGTCAATATCTGCATTTGTAATGGAAAATTTACATATTTAATGTTTTGTTTGTGGATTGTGCAGGCAAGCCCATTATACATCGTGATGTGAAACCTTCCAATATACTTTTGACAGAGAACTTTAGGGCTAAGGTTGCCGATTTTGGCTACTCGAGGATGGGTCCTTTAGGACTAGGAGAGACTCATGTTTCAACTCAAGTTAAAGGAACTGCTGGCTATTTGGATCCCGAATACTTGAAGAAGTTTCAGTTGACTGAAAAAAGTGATGTCTACTCATTCGGTGTACTGATAATTGAGATTATTACTGGAAGGAGACCCATTGATGAGAGGAAGGACATGAAGGAGCGTGTAGCTGTAAGATGGGTAAGTGAATGCCAGCTGCATCTCACTATGGATTATTTTTGTGTGGAGAGAGAGGTAGAGATAATATGAGAGAGAGAGAGAGAGAGAGAGAGAGAGAGAGAGTCTATTAATGTCCACGGGAGAGCAACTGGTCTATGGGACAGCTAAAAACCATCTAGTACATCTCTGCTTTAGGGAGGGCACATGGCAACTAAGAGAGATAGATAGATAGATAGATAGAGAGAGAGAGAGCGAGAGAGAGAGAGAGAGAGAGAGAGAGAGAGAGAGAGGGAGAGAGAGAGATTTTATTAAAGTCTTCAGAGGACCAATGAGTCTATGAGACTAAGAGAAACTTGGTGGTACATTAAAGTGAAAGGGTGGGAGCTACTAAATGAGCATCACCACTACATAGTCATAACATCGTCATCATCATCAATATCATCATCATCATCATCATCATCATCATCATGTCAAGTCCAATATCACGTCTGATCAGATACATCAGATATGTGAATGGGGGTCTCAAAAAGGTGTGAGATATCAAGGTGGGCCCGGTGGTGGGTCAAGTTATACTGGCATGAAGCTAGTGATAGAGCAGTGGTTGCTATATGTGGATGTGGTCTGTCGTGGCCTCCTGGTGATGGATCTACGTCTGACAAGGGCTACGGTAAGGCCGGTCCATCGTGCCCCGGTCTTGAACATGGATGGGTTGTCATTAAGCATGATTTGTGCATTCGTCCTGTGTCGGGTGTGTCATGACATAGGCTCTGTATCTCTACCTCGTTGGCCACCCGTGGTCTGATGGTCTGTGTGATTTGGCTGGAAGAACTTCGTAATAATACTCTGAGATGAGTTTGACTGTGTGTAGTGTCCTTGTCTTTGTAATCTTAGTAGATGCTCTCTATTCCTAACAACCTCGTGAATGAAGGTGGCAAGGCATCCTTGGTCTGGGTAGGAGAGGAATCTGGAATAGGATCTGAAACCACCCCTAAAGAGACAGTGATAGCGGTCTCGAATCTCATATAATACAGGACTCTTGACGGCGAAGTGACTCGATCTCCTATCGTTTGCACAAGGTGCATATACGATTCTCCTTGGTACTCCCTTAGCTCGTCCACTCTCTGTGCTGAGTCTGTGTGATGAAAAATAAAAGTATTTGATAAAGATCCTCAGTGCATGTGGGAGGTGGATCTGGGTATATACCCTGGTGGGTCAATGAATTATGAAGCCCTCCTCGGAGATGTGTAGGCAATGATTGCTGTAGAATTTGAGCTTTGCTGGGAGCTCACTCGGTAGCTGTAGAAGGTCCTTCCGGATGTCCTTGGTTGAGGTCGTTCAGCCCCCGGGACTGGGTGTGCCTCCTGCCATTGGGGGGGGGGGGAGGGTCTCATGCTCCCGCTCCTGCACTAAGACCTGCACCAAGGACACGGGATCAGTCAAATGAAATGTGGCAAAGATACGGATAGAGCCGCCAAGAAAGACGACAACAAAGACTAGAAACAAGCACAACTGAAACTCGAGGTGTGAACACACGCTACAACTGAAGTGGACTCGGAGTTGACAGCAAAGCAAAGGTGGGGCCCACCTCAGCCTCATCTTCAGCTTTAGTCTCAGCTTTAGTCTCAGCCCTTGCTACATCCTCATCTTCAGCTTCAGCGCCAGCCTCAGTTTCAGCTCCAGTTCTAGCCACAGCCTCTACATCCTCAGCTATAGCTACTCGCAGTGACATTTTCATATCCACGACATCAATTGCTCCACCCTCCCATGGGATAGAGGGGTTGTCACTGACATCATCTCTTCCATCTCTCCCTTCCTCTCCCGCTACAGTTTTCTCACCGATTATGACACCTACTTAGGAGGGGTCATACACTGTTCCGCGACCTTTCTCTCCCCTTTGCCTCTCAGTCAGCCCACGTTCCCACACCCTATTGGGATTGCCTCATTCAGGCCACTATCATCTCCATATCGCACCCAGCTCATGCAGTCATCACCTAGCCTCCAGTCTCATCCTCACATTTTCATGCCACAGTCTTTTTAGTTTCTGCTAGGGCACGAATGAGCTGACCTATCAAAGGCTTGGGAGAACTTGTTGATGGAGGTACACAGTATCCGAGAGCGCGAGATGGAGCTGTCACGCTTCGCACAGAAGAAAGCGCGCTTCACCCGGGAGCATGCGTATCTCATACAAGAGCAGGATCACGCTATTTGAGACCAGGTTGATCTTATTCGAAGACTCAGACAGGAGATCTCATAGCTTCGACAAGAGGTCATTGCTATACGCGCAGTGAGCATCCTAGTTGTGGAGGCACAGATTGCGAGCATTCAATCTGCCATTGAGGAGATGTCCAGATGGGTTGACGTAGCCAAACGGGAACCTGCAAGGGTAAGTGTTTCGGCTACCCTCTTGGAGCAGCAACAGAGAGCTAGTAAGGCTCTCAACATCAGAGTACGTGGGATCCCATGCATTGAGGCTACACCGATGATAGATGTGACGGCCTTCGTGGCCACTACCTTGGGGGTGACTGAGCACAAGATTGAGAAAGCATGGAGGGTGGGGAGAGATCCCAACTGATAGTAGCCCTTGATCATACGGTTCCATGGCGCTTAGGCACGACTTTCGGCTTTACGTCGTAGGTCAGCCCTACGAGACCAACCAACGATCTCCATGGATGAGGACCTCACTCCACTATAGACTGAGGAGAGACACTTCCTCTTGCAGCAGCAGGATTAAGCCCACAAGGAGGGAAAGTGGATAGTAGTACGAGATGGACGACTCCTTACCGGCCCTCGTCAGGCATCCACCTCCCCTCCCACATAGGGAGGCGGGGTCTATGAGACTCAGATATCCGAGACCCTATCCTGCACTATTCGGAACTGTAATGGTACCGTATGGTGAGAACAAGGGAACTTCTTAGAATCCTATACAGGTCATGACATAGTCTTTTATACAGAGACACATTAGAGTCCAGAGCGTCGACTACCAGTAGTCAGCGGGTATACATAGGAGTCTGCCTACAGAGATGAGATGAGGGATACAGGGGGAGTTCGAGGGTCAGGTGGAGTCGCAGTCCTTTACAGATCCATATTTTTGGGGACCATCTCAGTAGAGTAGTGAGATGCACATTCCAGGTTTCTTTGGATCCGGATTCAGCACATGTACAGCCGGAATCTGTTTGTTGCAATTTGCTACTGCCCCCTTGAGACCTCTCACTTTGCCAGAGAATTTGAGGTGAGGATGAGACATCTCCATTTGCTGCTCTTTATCAGTCCATTGTTGACTTCTCTAGCCGCGGAGAAGTTCTCCTAGTTGGGGACTTAAACGTGAGGACATGCGCTCATCAGGCACCACTCCTCGACTTCAGGGATGATTCCACTCTACCGCCAGACATTGACCTTGAGGAGGCAGGTATGCTACCAGTTTTGGCTGACAGACGAGGTCCGTTCACATCTTATGGGCAGGCCCTATTAGACCTCGGCAGGATGCATGACCTCATTATTTATAATGCTCTTGACAATGTTGGGATATCTCAAGGTGTATGCCTCAGACACACCTTATGTTTCTATGTGTGAGTGCTATAGGCACAGTTAGGTGCCCACAAGCACAGTTAGGTGGTGGAAAAGCCACATAGGATGATTGAGTGAATCTAGGAGCAGATTGAGGAGATGATTGAGGAGCTTTGAGGTCATCAGTGATGTCAGTGACCTTGTATGAGGTGCCTACTTAAGGACCTCTTTCTTCTTTATTCTAAGAAAAAGTATTCTGATTTTGTGTCAACTCTACTCTTTCCTTTCAGTGTTCCAACATGGTATCAGAGCCATTTGATCCTCCTTGAGCCCATTTCTGCCACATCATCATCATCTTCTTCTTCTTCTTCTTCACCATCTCTCCCTCTTCTCCCAAAATCTTGCTTGAGCTTGTTCTCCTTCAATCCTCAACCATTTCCCACGTCCTTTCTACTGGAGATCCCTCTGGTTGGGGCGAACTTTGGGCTGGAAGGAATCGACGAAATTCGCGCGCTGCTCATCGCCATTGCTGAAAAGTCGTCGAAATCCTCTACTGCAAGTTCTCTGCACCTGCTCTGTCTTTTCCTAATTCCTTCCAGGGCAAGCTTCTCCATACCTAGAGCTACCTTGTGCTGAAATCTGAGCAGCAATGGCTGCATATTGAAGGAGAAAACAGAGAAAAACCAGTCGACTTTGTTCATGAAGGTGAAGGCGACCTGACGCATATTTTCGCCTCTTCTTCCCAGAGGATCTACTGTGGTATACCAGCTTTCTTTTGCCTCAGAAAGCCCTCTTTCTTTTGCTTTGAAGAGTGTGATATGAGCCCTCCAAGTTCAGCTCTCTAGTTTTGACAGTTTTGACATACTTTTGAAAATGATGCTACATAAAATGCTACTCTAGCATTTCTGGTCTTTTGAAGTTCTTAATAACTTCACTACAAGTGTTGCTTCAGCTTTGTTTTGACTTGCTAGACTTGGATGTGATTGGAAAGTGCTTATTTCATTCACTCCTATGAAGCATGCAAAAGTAGCATCATTGTTTGAAAACTAGTCACTACTATTTGCTACATCAAGTGGCTATACTTTGGAAGTATTTCAGTTCTTTTTGCCTTGTAAGAGAGATAGACACTGCCCAATATCTGGGTTAGACCCTCTCATGGCTACTTTATATAATCTTGAGAAGTTCAATGGAAAGGGGTTCCATACATGGCAAATGCAGGTAAAATTTGCATTAATGCGGGAGAACTTATGGGGACTTGTCAAACCTACTCCTACTGCTTCTTCTACGGCCTCAAATGCTGGGGAATCTTCAGCTCCGACACGACCGGCAAGGGATCCAGCAAGAGAAGAAAAAGCATATGGTATAATTGCTTTAGCTTTGGGTGATGATTACATACATCATATATCTGACTTGGAGTCTCCATTGGAAGCATGGCAGAAGCTAGATTTGATTTTTGGTGCAAGCTCTCATATTTCTAAACTATCACTTAAAATCTCTTTCTTTGAATTAAAGATGGCAAGTGATACTACTTTAGCTGCCCATGTCAACTATATGCGGAGTCTTATGACTCAGTTAGCTTCTATCAACTCTCCTATCACCCCTGATGATGCTATGGCAGTACTACTTAAGAGTATGCCTGAAAGCTTTGATCACATTGTAAGCACTTTGAAGAATCTTCCCAATCCAAACCTTGAAGGCATTATCTCAGCTCTCCAAGAAGAAGAAAGACACATGGAGTTAAGGAAAGGCAATGACACTGCTTATGTTATGAAATTCCAGAAGGGCAACTACTCTCCTTGCAATCACTGTGGAAAGACAAATCACCTTTCAAAGGACTGCTTCAAAGGTAATCCATGTAAGCACTGTGGCAAAAACAACCATAGTGAGAAGTTCTGCAGAGACAAAGCAAAGACAGAAAATGCAAATCTACTTACAGTGAATTTGCCTCCACAAGATGAGGCATCCCATGAAGATTATGCATTTTAAATCATCTCTATGTATGCTCCAGATCACTCTTTTTATGTCAAGGTACTCAGCCTGGATAGTCCTCCAAAATGAATGAAAATAAATTATTGTGTGTTGTGTGTTTTGTAAACACCTCTGGTCACCTTATGATGTAGGCCATGTGTATGTTTTGTTCCATGGTACCTCCTACAGACATTGTGTGCATGTACATGTAGGGGAGATAACCATTGGAAGGTTTGTTTGTATCCCTTTCTGTTTACCTTACACCCAAGGAAACCCTTGCTAGCATGAGAACCTAGCCATAGATTTATCCTTGACCACCATGAGATGGCATGAGAAACTATGAGACTAGATGTATCCTTGACATAGCTTGAGGCATTCCCTTGAGGGGGGGTTGGTTGGGATATCTCAAGGTGTATGCCTCAGGCACACCTTATGTTTCTATGTGTGAGTGCTAGAGGCACAGTTAGGTGCCCACAAGCACAGTTAGGTGGTGGAAAAGCCACATAGGATGATTGAGTGAATCTAGGAGTAGATTGAGGAGATGATTGAGGAGCTTTGAGGTCATCAGTGATGTCAGTGACCTTGTATGAGGTGCCTACTTCAGGACCTCTTTCTTCTTTATTCTAAGAAAAAGTATTCTGATTTTGTGTCAACTCTACTCTTTCCTTTCAGTGTTCCAACAGACAAATGGCCCGCCTCAGGTGGTTTTGTTAGAAACATGGTGAAGGGAGAGAGAGAGAGTTAGGAAATGACGCACAAATGAAGACATAATGAAAGGCTTTATTCATTCATCAAGTGTATCATGACATGACATGTGGCACTCACACAAGACTCACACACATAACCTAGTACTATATCACCTAGTACTACACACTCATCACATTGAGGACAGGGGAGTCACACATGCATTGAGGATCGTCATTAGATAGATGCATGCAGGTTTCATCCCATGAGCTCAGGATTGAGATAGGGAGAGCAGCACGTACACCCTGAGAGCAGTGGATTTGCATAGTATGTACACTGGGAGTGATTGAGATAGAGGAGCATTTTCTTAGTGCCTGCCTAGCCTACTATTAGATTAGGGGACGATACCACTACCTTGGCCCACTATCACGACTGACCCCCTTTCATGACTAGGTATCTAGCTGCTTGAGCTGCATCGACATAGGGAGACTCTAATACAACATATTAGAGAGCTGCAGGAGGCGACCAGACCACATGATAGAGAGGCTGACCAGGCACATCGACGTGTCACATACTTTTATACCTTTGAGTCAGCTCCAAGACATAGTGGGGTGGAGGAGGAGCTAGCTGATATGCTGGTAGTCTGAATTACCGAGAGAGAGATGCATAGGCCACCTTCAAGACTAAGAGCAACTAGAGCACACTCTATTGAGGCCATGCCTATCACAACTTTTCTCAGTGGAGACCAACCAAGACAAGGAGTCACTCCGAACGTAGCCCAGCAGGTTTAGAGATCGAGGAGATCACGTCCCCCTTCGGCACCACAGCGTGAGACAACCCGACAGATGCAGATCTGAGACATTTTCATCGCTTAGAGATGAGCTGCCATAGTGCCAAGTTTTGGTTTCTGAGTCCCAGCTCTCATCCTACTTCAGTTAGTATGTGTTTTGTACTTGATTTTTGCTTGAGCTATTGAGCTCTTTAGATCAGCATAGTACTCAGCAAGGGTCCTAGCGCACCCTTTGCTCCAGCCCATTGAGGCTTGTATGAGTTTTTCCCTTTTGGTACTTTGTCCCGTAGGCCCGTGAGGCCTCCCGCGGACGTCAACACATCTCTCTCTCTCTCTCTCTCTCTCTCTCTCTCTCTCTGATACGGGTAGGATGGCATGCATTCTTGAATATGGGTAGGATACATGATCTTGTCATTTATGGTCTTGACCGATGGCCCTCCTCTAGTGGTTTCAATTGTTTCCCACATATGGAGGCTCTACCCCTACCTTTACCTCATGGGATCCCCAGGGGCCTTCACCCTCACACATCACGGGTTTCTTTGTCTTTCCAACCTCTCCAAGAGCGCACCACACCTACCTCTTCTGTGGTATATCCATCCCCTGTTTGCCAACGCACACTACGGCACCACTCACACACCGCTCCTAGAGGATTGGGTTCACGCTGTCTATGTGTATTTTCCCACTTAGCAGTGCCAAATTTTGGCTTCCAAGGTGTCGATTTTCTCTATCAAACCAAACAGATTTTGTTCGAGGTGGGCAATGACATCAGAGGTAGCGTTATATGGTGTCCCTGCCAGATAAGATGTCATAGCATTTTCCAGGGCTTGCTTCCCCCACGTATCTTCCACACAGCCCCATGTTGGCATGATGCACACAGTTACACTTCCCTGTTATTTTGTTACTTTGATTGATTGACAGTTTCCCCTGTACATGACAGAATTTTGTTACTTTGACCATTTGGTCCAGGTATTCAGCGAGAGAGAGAGAGAGAGAGAGAGAGAGAGAGAGAGAGAGAGAGAGAGAGACTTATTTTTGACCATCTGCTCCAGGCATTCAGAAAATTCCTTGATGGAAAGGTCATAGAAATTTTGGATCCAAGACTAGAAAAGTCAGATACATCTTGTATGGTGGTAGAGAGAATCTCAGAACTTGCCTTCCAATGTGCAGCTCCAACAAAGCAAGACAGGCCATGCATGAAAAAAGTTGCAGAAGTTCTTTGGGACATCCGTAAGGACTACCAAAATCTATTGCAAGCGACAAAGAGCTCAAACCTATCTGACTTAGACAGAAAGGCTTCGGCTAGATTATCACAAGAGTTGAAGATGAAGAGCTCTACTTTGAAGGATAATGAAAGGATAGGGGGCAGCTAGAGATAAATCCTTTGGAAAGATCAAGACTGCAGGTTCCGTTCATTGTCTGCAAGTTGCTGTCTCTGTTTACAGGCACTGCACAGACTCGTGCCGTATACACAGAATCTGTGATGTATAGAACTCGGCAACACATAAAGTGAATCCAATCTGCATCTCCTTACAATGTCAGTACTAAGCATGCTCCCCGAACACCCATAATGTCTCAGGATCCATCCTCGGCAGAGCTTGTTCTTGTTTTTATGAAATCTTGGTGCAAAGAGAGCATCCTGATGCATGTAGTCTGCGAGGCCTGGAAAGGATGACTTTTCAGGCTTTGAACCATGAAATTGTACCCCTTTTTTTTGGAGCCTCTGTGTTGTGTGGGTGTTAATGTGTGTGTGTGCGTGTGTGTGTGTGTGTGTGTGTTTGTTTTGGGGAGGACGTTTCCAAGATCAACTCTCATATCTTTATTAAGATGCTGATGGGCTCACCCCTACTTAAATCTAGCTCTTCGCTTGGTAACGATGAAGGGTTTGTTAGTCGCAAGAGGCTCTGCCTGGTAATGGGAAAAGTACAGAAGATAATACAAATGCAGGTGAGGTGGGCTTGCCAAGGAGACCGCCGTTTTTAAGGCCTTGAGAAAGATGCTGACTCTCAAGATACCAAATCTTAATGAAACATTGAGAAGAGATGAGCTGCAGGAGTGTCTGAAGTTATATGCTGAAGTGGTTGCCTGGGTTATACCTTTAAAATCTGACTCTGGAAGAAAATGCAAGTGAGCCTTCCCCGCCACCAAGTTTCAACAAAACAAAGGAACGATGTGTTGTGGTTTCGAAATTTCCAGCAGGGGAGGCATGAGCTTGCTCTTAGGAGTGATTTTCAAAGTTTCTGGGTGCATATACAAGTCTGTTTCTTTGTTTTTAATAACATTTTTTGAGTGTCTTTTCCCTTCCAGCCATGACTTCATGAAAGGTACTGCCAAAGGCACCTTAGATAGTGGCATGGTATTCTGATACATGTACCGTACAGAATTCATCATACGGTAGGGTATGGCACATTTCGTACATAAGGTATGCAGGGGGTGGTGAATGGTTTGTTCAGATATGTCCCTGTAATTATAAAACATACCTAAAAAGTAGTCGTCGCTGAATAGTTCTGCTTTGTGCTTGTGCACATTTGCCGTCTCATTTTATCCACTCTTACTCAAGCCTCTCTCCTACTTGCATTCATGTAACCCTTCTCAGCCCATCTAAAGGGTGGTTCGTTCGCGCTGTAGTAATTGGTTTCGAAGTTCGATTTTAGTGTTAAAGTTGTGTATTGTTTAGCTCCAATCATATATCTATAGTCAGCTATGGTAGAATCTTGTAGATTGTTGATTTGCGTTCTATGGACTATCGTCATTAACATATTGTCGCTCTCCCTCTTTCTCTTTGTGCCTCTCTCTCTCTCTCTCTCTCTTTGCATCTACCCTCCTTTGGTGGGAACACAAAAATAATTTACAAAAGGGCTGTACTTGATTAAAGTTTTTTCCATACGGTGCGCATACATACATACTTGCAACAAAATACTAGTATGCGCAAGATGAAAGTTTCCATACGCCTCTAGGGTTAAGATTTGTGTGTCTTAATGTCAGATAGTGCGCATACTAGTGTGCACAAGATTAGAGTTTCCATACGCTTCCACGTTGTTAAGATGACTCTCGTATGAGAGACATATAGACCCTTGGAACAAAATACTAAAAATCCTATTTTTCAAACTTAGGAAATTGGACTTTGAGCAGATGTCGCAACATAGCCCTTTAGGCTCTTGTTATGTTATCATCTAAAATTGTGAATATTAATTGTCAATTAAAGCTATAACCTTTAAAATTGTGACTTGCAAGCTCTTTAGTTTTGAAGTCTGTCTTGGCTCTCAATCACAATGAGCCAACCCATGACTAAATTCTCCATATCTCCATGCTCTAACCAATTAATCATGATTTAATGGATTGACTGGCTCTTATTCCTTGTAAGTTCAGAGTTCTTGTTTTAAACCTCATCATCAATAGTCATTTTCAAAGAACTTCATCCATAGCGAATTTCAATACGAAGGATTGTTGCCATTCCCAACTTTTGTTTGCCATTAACCAGAGATCAAAAATTAAAAATCAAGGGAAGAAAGCCATTTCATTCAAGCATCACAAGGACACTTTTCAATCAAGGCTTTTCATTCGTTGGGGATTGTCTATTTGAAGGGGCGTCATTGCGATGTTGAAAATTTTCCATATGAGAATAACTCCAACAATGGGCTTTACATGTCTGTAGGTATGGAGACGGAGTGTAAAGCACCTTCTTATGTAGCCTCTACAAGTTCCTTTGTGAGCTCTTCTATAGGCGGCTCCACACTTATGGGATCTTTTGAGCTCTATGGCTTGCACAAGCTTCTCCATGGATGCCATGGGTTGCCTCTCAACCAAGGATCTCTATGAGCCTCCCATTGCCGTATGAGCTCTTACCAACCCATGCAAGGTATTATTTGTCGTTGTGGGCCTTAAGGGCCTCTTCCATGCCTAGTGTATGATGCTTTACACTTGTTTGTAGGTCATGATAAAGAGGAATGGACTCAACATTGAAGTATCCTAGCTCTATGAGCCTTCATGGAGTATAAGAGGCCTTTTTAAGACTTCTCGACTCTTACATGATATTTTCTTTCTTGCAGATGGATCTTGGAGGTGTCTTGGTTGTATGAACTCTTAAAAATCTCTTTTCAATTCTAACTAAATGTCTCTGTTGTTTGAACTCTTTAGAAGATCTTCTTGATTCTATCTACTCACTATTCCCTCTAGCCTCTACAATTTTTAATAAGCTCTTGGTTGCTTAAACTCTACCTCGATGTCTTGGTTTTTTGAAGCCTTTATAAGCTCTTCTCACTTCTACCTAAATGTCTTGGTTGTTTGAACAACTTAAGATCTCAATTCTATCTAGGTGTCAAGGTCACTATTCTCTCTAGCCTCTTCAATCTTTTAAAGATGTCATGTAGGTCTTCTACAAAGTTGTTGCTTGTTTCTATTGTCTCTATGTTAGCCACAAAGGCCATTAAGTCCATAACCAGAGTTACCATGCTTTCTCTTTTTTTGGATATGGGAGGAATACTGGTGTCAAGTTATTTAGAGCTATTTTGAAGTCACCAAAAACTTATGGCTCGTTGTAGGTGCAATTAAAGTTGCCTTGCGCAAGTAGCATGTCCCACTAGAACTCTCTTTGCTCCTTGAAATGTAGCTTGAGATAGTTGAAGTATTTGAAGGATTCTTGCTTCTTGAAATGGTGAAGCTTGAGTTGTCACAAGTATTTGAAGGAGTTATGAATTGCTCTCGTGTACCTACTTCACACTAGTCTTTGGCTTTATAAAAACTCCACCTCAATATAACTGAATTAGTGAGGGAAGGAGTGATCTTTTACCATCTCAAGAACCCTCATAAGCACTTAGACAACTCCCCATAACAGTGACTTATTGAAATCCACGCAGGATCTCTACGAGAATCAAAGCTAGCGAGAGAATGTAATAGATATAGTCTCTCTCCATTGGACAAAATGAAATTCTCTTCCTTCACTCTCACATAGTTTTCCACATAGAAGAGGATTGATAAATCGACACAGTAGCCAATCACACAGATTCTAAGGTGAAAATTCACCTAGGGAGGGATGGGATGAGCATAGGATCTCAACTCATTCAAACTTAGTAAAAGAACTCAAAAAAACCTCACAATTTAAAACTACACTAAAATGACATCTTCATAGAGAGTAAGTGAAGAGGCACACTCTACCTTTCATTCTCTCCTACAAGCCTAATCCATACAACTCTTATACCATGCTGAAGTGAGCATACAACTTAAACTCTTTAGAGAAGGAAACACACAATAGTTTTTTTTTTCTTTTTGGAGTAGATAAATATTGTTTCTTATATTATAGTAGAGAAAATATCTTAGATCTCCACAGGTAGAGTCTTTACAAAGGAAGCTAGGCTACTGTTGGGCATTGAAATGTCCACACAGAGAGGACTTCCCTCAGAAGCCAAGAGCCAGACTAGATGGTCTCTTGATGTTGTAAAATTCTTGAAGACAAGTTAACTCATGAGTATAGTAGACCCTTCAAATAAGTTCCTCCTTGACAGTTGTAGTAGTTGGCATTTTTGTAGGGGTAGCTGATGTAACATATATGTAGATTTACTTTAAGAATTAGAATAAATATATATTTTAAGAAATTATTTTCATTTAAAAATGTAAGAGAGATTATATTAGTTTAAAATGCATGATATTTTTATTTTAATTTGGAAATTTAAATTTAGATTTTTGATTTAAGTATCGAATTTAAACAAAGCACATAATTAAATATTAGTTTAAAGTTAAATAAAATAGTATAAAAGTAAAAGTCCATGTAGTTAGGTTGAAGTTTGAAATTTAATATAAGTTATTAAAAAAAAAAGGAAATCATGGCAAACTCTAATGCTCCAAAGATGAATGTCATTGAGAAATTCATCGATCATGTTGGTGTTGTTTGGAGAGTGCTACTTGGTGATCACTACCGAGAAAGTGTCGAAGCTCCACATATAGTGTGGAGATAGTACAAAATGCTGGCATTATCTTACGAATAACTATTGAAGACAATGGTTAGATGGAATTTGTGTGCAATTGTAGAAATGATGAAGATCTACTATATAAGTTACTGGTTAGTGAGACAAGAAGTGCTTTATGAAGGCTTTACTAGATTCAGTTCAAGGATCTCCATAATTACTTAATGCCTTGGAATCACTAAAAAATATTTGGGATACATTGTCAAGTATTGTTGTACTTATAGTAAGTGCGCCACCGCTGATAGCATCTCGCTCTAAGGCTGTATCTCCAACAACATTTTTGGTTGTAACTATTGTATCTACAGCTATAACTACACCATCTATGATTGTAGTTACACTATCTATGGCTATAACTATAGAAGCATGAAGGGGTAAACCTGCACTAGGTTCGACTTCCACAGATTTTTTGAGAAAGAAAGCCAAAAGAACTCCAGACAGAATCGACATGAAGAAGACGTGCTTACAATTTTTTTTGAAAGCGTGTCCGACTAACATCCTCCTAATGATGAGGGATAGCTTCCTTGTTCACAAATCAAAGAAAGTTGGATAAGCGTTTTGCACACAAATTGTATGAATATACCACAAAAGCTAAAATGCCTACAAGTAGTATCACTCTCCATGTTCAAGAGACTTCTAGAAGATGATGATGTCAGATTTAGAAAGCATAGGGATTTATTGTTGATTTTTACACATTTATGCACATAATGAACCTTGTAAAGCCTTCTAGTTATTTTTGAATTTTGGAAGTATTTTTTAAGTCATTTATGCATATATTTGATCCTTGTAAAGCCTTCTAGGCTATGCCTTCCAAGTTATTCTTAGATGGTGACAGTTGTATCATTGAGCAGACTGTGACAGTTTTATCATTGGGAATATTGTGATAGTTGTATCATTGGGCAGATTGTGATAGTTGTATCATTGTATAGTTTGTCAGTCGTACACATTGTGAAAAAATATTTTATTTTTCTATATAAAATGACTTATCCTTATTGTTTTTGTATATAGGAATAATGGAGCATGCCAAGATTTTTGTGGATATTGATGTTTCAGTATTTGTGAATAATATGACCTTGATGCACGATGGAAAATATTATTCCCCCAAGGACTTCCCACAATGGAATGTACTTAAGACCACTAAGAGAGCTTGGTTCTTTGTCGAAAAAAAAGAGAAGCTGTTCTTAGTGATGAAGAGGGATTTTGAGGAACATTTGGAGCCATGGGGTGCAACTTTTGGAAAACATAATATGCTTTAGGGGGGCACTCTGTGTTCAGAATCACAATAAATAAGGACAACACTTTAGTCACAATTTACGCCATGTTTAGAATTGGCAATAGACAATTTCTTCTTTCCAAGAAAGATGCAAAGCACTTTGTGCTGCCGCCTCCAAAAACAAACCAATTTCTTGAATTGATGCCTGTATTGGAGATCCTCAAACTTGTGTGGGAGCAATTCCCCATTGTGGAAGCAAAGCAAATGCAATCAAAGATAATGCTTGAATACTTCCAAAATGCCATCGTATAGGCACCTGAGGTAAAAAGATCTACATGAGGCGAAAATTGCATAGGATGAGGCACATCATACAACCTTGGTTTAGGGTCATACAAATGAGAGAGGAAGTGGTGTGGCTGAGACACATGAGGCAAAAAATGCAAGGAAAGAGACACAACATGAAACCTCAGGTCAAGATCAAATAGATGAGAGAGGAAGTGGAGTGGCTGAGACACATGAGGTAGGCTTGGATGAGGGTGTCACAAACATGGATGGTCACTTGGATGATCTAACTCAAGAAGTGATGGGATGCAAGAATAAGTACAACCCTTGAGTAACACTTGAAGTGCAGGAAATAGAGGAAGAAGTAGAGCAATCTAACGTAGTTTTGATAGAGCCTCTAAAAGTAAACCAGGACACCAAATGTTGAAGGTGAGTACTTCATGAGCTGCGATACTAAGTTCGAGTATCACTACAAGTACTAAAAAAGGAGGTCGTTCATCTACAAAGAAAGGAAAAAAGGAAGAGCAAGAGCATGAAGAAGAGGAAGGTGATGAAATAGGTTCAGATTTAGAAGCTGAAACGATGTCAATGAAGAACCTGAATCTTCATCTGAACAAGGGAGTGATAGAAGGTGATCAGAGCTGGCGTCTTCACAAATACCAAGACATTAGACCTAGTCTATGCTGAATAGTGCCTTGGTTGATGGAAAGAAGCGAGTAGTGTCAAATGTGATCATCCATCCAATGACATATTGGCCAGACAAAGACAAAAGGAAGAGTATTAGTTTTAAGAAACCTAAAGATGTTTTGTTAGAATTCACCAACTTCATCAGACAACAAGTTCCATATTTGCAAGAAGGACAAACTACAGTGGCAGATCCAGACTAATGTATAAAGGATGCCAAGTTCCATTTCTTAACCCACTGCACATTTGAGTTGATTGACGGGCAACACTTTGGATTTCCTTGTAATGAGCATGCTAATGCTGAACATCATGTTGGAAGACTTTCTTCGGAGGCCTTTAGACAAGTTCCTCAATTTCATTGGTACGCTGCATGCATATGTATATTCAAGAATTTAAAAAAAAATAATTGATCCAGAAATACTTAATTATGATATTCATGCATTGCACAAGATCACCTCTACTTCAAAGATGCTAGAGAAAGCACAAACCATATGGGGTTCTTTCCAATTATCCCATAAAAACTTTAAAACAAATTGGTACTAAAGCTGAAACAGAGGACCTTATTGATTATGTTTTAAGAGTGTGAGGGACACATATCAAGATTATACAAGTATAATTTCTCATCCACATGAAGTGTTCCAGAAGATAAAAGAAGTGTGTGCTGCATATGAGAGGGTGATATCACATATGATGCTCCCTCACTTATTATAGAAAAGGCAAGGAAGATAGAGATAAAGGAGATGACGGCTTGGATGTGGAGGCTTGTGAGAAACTTGCTAGACAAGTATGTAAGCATGGCTACAGAGAAATTAATGAATAAAAAATGTTTTCTTGGTAAAAAAGATAAATACCATTGCATGGAATATTGTACCATTTAGAAGGTGAAGTGTGATGTAGTGAGGAGCACAACTGAATGTTTGCTCATAGAAAAAGGCATTCTAATCAGTCAATGTGAAGTTGACACACTAATATTGCAAAGCAAATTGCATCAGCTTTATCATCACCTAAAGAGAAGGCATGGGCAAACACGTGGGTAAGGGTACATGAGGATGGATCAGAAGTCACTTCTTGTATGATAATAAAATCCAAAAAATGTGCATGCATACATATAGAGACTCATAAGTGAGCACTCTCTTAGAAAAATAAATTCTTTGCACAATGGATTCCAATTCAAAGTGGAGATAATTTCAAAGTTTGGAAAGCTTGTTGACTTCAAGGGAGTTTCATGCAAAGACTTCTTAGCCGATGCCACAATGTGGGATAAGCCGCAACTCTTCTTTATTGATGAAACATCATGTGCTGATGTTCGTTACCTCATTGACAAAATATCATGTACCGCCATTGGTAAAATGGGATTATGTAATATTGTCATATTTGTGGATAAAGAAGAGAAGGAAGAAATGCTTCTCACCTTAGAAAGACAATATGGAAGACAATTGAAGTGTACAATGGTGTGTATTGAATAAAGAGGGACAAGAGAGAATGTGGCCTTAAACTACAAAATATTGAATCCTTTGTCTTATGCATGATGAGCCCATACCCTAATTTACAGATGAACATAAGAGGAAGTGCAAAGATATTATGACTAGTGTTGGAAGAGCATGAGGCTCCAAGTTCCATCCATCATCAATAGAATCACTATGAAAGACTATCAAAAAGTGGCGATCTTTTACTTAGTATGATTGAGTTTTTACAGCCATCATGATGGGAAGTCACCCTGTGTTGCCCAATGGGCTATTTGTTTGAAGATTTCATTAGGAAAGGATATCTTGTAAATATTATTGAAAGTAATGCCTGCATGGAGTACTCGAAAACCCTAGCTCATCTCACAACTAAGTATGATAAAAAGAATGTCGACATAGAAATGGATGGGGAAGGTGAGAATGATGAAAGTGGTGGATACAATAATGATGATGTTGATGACAGTTAGGAATGCAATGATGAAGATGATGAATATGATAACAATGATGTTGCCTTATAAGATCTCATAAAGAGACAACAAACATATCTTTAGGTATGAAACCTTATCTTTATACTTCTATGCTTGTTTTAACAAAGCCTTTTTTAAAATTGAATTAATTAGGATGTGTAAATCTCATAACTTTTTACCTATTTATAGTAAAAGGAGGATGAGAAGGACATAGCAAACTCATTTGAAGAAGAATGTGATGTAGCTAACTCTCCCACTAAGATGAGTCATGAAAATATGACTATATTGCAACAGGTATGAAACCTTATCTTTATAATTCTATGCTTGTTCAACAAAGCATTTAATTGAGATTTGTAAATCTCATTACTTTTGTATCTTTTTATAGTAGAAAGAGGATGTGGAGGACATAGCAAGTGAACAAGAATACAATGTAGCTCACTCTCTCAGTAAGATGAGTCATGAAAATATGTCTATATTGTAGGAGGTTGGAAGTTCATTGAATGCTACATTGTTAATTCGACAAAAAACTTAAATACTTTTGCATTTGGTAAAGAGGATATTTTAATCCTCTTGAATCCTAAGAAAGGGTTTAATGAAAAAGTCATTACAGCCATCCTCAGATTTGATGCAAACTTTTCCTTGACTTTATACTTTCGTATTTTGATTAAACCTAACAAGCTAATACTCGGTTTTTTTTTGTAGTAATGTTATAGCACAATTTCCTAAATTTATACAATGAGTTTCATATATGCTCAATGCTCATATTTTTGAGGTGCTTAGCAACAAACAAAATACCATAGAGGATGTTTGCAAATGATTGAACCCTCTTCCTATGAGTGAGACACGAATTATCATCACAACGTATTATGAGAAGTAAGCAACAAACCCCTAAGTTTTTCTCTTCCATTGCTAGAATTGTGTCAAGCACAATAATTGTTGTTTATTGATAATGTAGCTCACATTGGAGTTTGGTGGTCATGGAAATCTCTGCCAAGAAGTGTTTCTTTGCCAAGTCAACAACATCCATCCATAGCAATGTGTCAGAGTAAGTATAAACTACTTGTGTTGTTAATTCCATGTTATGCATAATATGCAATGAACACATTTACTCTTGTTATATGTTATGATGGGCAGGTCAGCTCAAAAGCTGGTAGGTGCTACCAATGCATTAGTTTGGCAATGTGACTTGACACAGCAAATAGAGTATAGTGACTTGACATAGCAAATAGAGTATATAACATGTCAAGTTCCACATTAAAAGGATAGCCATAGTTGTGGGCAGAGGGTCGGTTATAATTTCTTGTTGGTACTTGGTCAAACTTTTGAGATGCCACTATCAACATATATGGACTTGCATCTACATGCATTTATAAAATGTACCATTTGAGCATTTATTATGGGCATCATAATGGACCATTCCCCACATCAAATAGATAATGGCTCAAAGGAGCGTGAAATGAATGTTGTCAAAGAGACAAAGAGGATAGAAGAGATTAATGCTACAAATGAGGCTGCATTGGAAGAAATAGGAAGCTATTTTAATCTTAGGGTTATGATTCAACATCCTTAGTATCTCAAATTTGGTGGAGAGGAGGTTTCAATACTCTCTGTTCCTTCAAAAGAGGTCAATGACAACATTATGATGGCCATTCTCAGGTTTGATACAAACTTGTTCTCGGCTTGATAATTGAATATTTTGATTAAATATAATAAGATAATATTCATTTATTTGTTGGTGCAGTATAGTTCTCTCATGGTTTTTTAGACCAGTACAGAACTGTGTGTATATGCTCGATTCTCTCCTTTCTCCTATACTTAGTGATAGCAGAAAGATGGCAGCTGATGTTTGCAAATGGTTGCAACCTCTACACTTAGAGGGCATGCGAGTCTTGTTCATGGCATATCACAAGATGTAAGTATCATTTGAACGTTATTTTTCATCTTGTATTAGCAACCTTGTGTTAAATGATAGTGGTTCTTAATTGTTTTTTTAATTTGTCATGATGAGCAGGTTGGTCGAAAATTTAGTATCTACTATCAGAGAAATAGGATAGTAAAATAGTAGTGAAAAGACTCGCCAGATTCCAAAAGCATTTAGTAGTGGAGTAGGAGGACGGGCATAACTGTGGGTGGAGAGTTGCCTATAACTGCATGTTGACCTTCAATGAAAATTTCTCGCTGAATCCATAGGTCTCATCAAAATAATCTTTAGAGCTCAAATATTCAGAGGAGGATCTATAATTGTTTAGGGCTGGAACCGTTTAAGACCTGATTGCTACCATTGGAAAACAACATGCAACTAAAGTAGCATCAAAGCTTGCAAAGGAAGAGTAGTCTGCATCTACCCTAGAAGCACTACATCCTGAGAAGAAGTAGAGACTCAACATACACCCTAAGCATCACAGCCTCCACTCAAAGCATCACAAGAGTTGTGATGCATGTATGAGGTTGTTTTTGTATATGTAAATTTGCATGTAGATTTCATGAAATGTAAATTTGCATGTCATCTTATCTAATTTTTATTTGTAATTAAAGAAATTAATGAAAAAATTGTTCATATTAAATGAAAATTTGTATGTCATCTTATCTAATTTTTAAATGTAATTAATGAAATTAACAAAAGCATTGTTCATATGAAATGTAAAATTGCAATGTTATCTTATCCAATTTTTAAATGTAATTAATGAAATTAATGAAAGTATTGTTCATATTCTCATGATGTTCATGTGAAGTTCAATGCCATTAATGTCTTATCTCATCTCAAGTTATTTTAAATGTAAGTTAAAATGTCATCTCCTATAATTATTGAATGTAAGTTTAAGTGTAATGTTGTGCTACTTTTTTAATTGTGAATATTCTATGCCAAGTACTTTATAGCAAATCTTTCACTCCACTTTAATAATTATATATAAAATGTCTCATATCTCAAAGCACAATAATTATACAAGTCAAATTCTAAACCACTATTTTGCATGTCCTTTATCATCTATATTTTCTTTCTTTATTGTTATCTTCATCTACTTTTTGATCTCCTTTCCTGTTTCTCTCATCTATGTTTTCTCATCTTTAGTGTTATTTTCATCTCCTTTGCGATCTCTTCTCCTATTTCTACTTGCATAGTCAGATCAATTCTCATGTTCTCTTCTATCTCCTTGATATCTTTTCTTGTCTTTAGTTCTTCTGTCATTTTTCTACTCACATACAGTTCAGTTCTCCTCTCCTATTTCTACTCGCATACTCAATTCTCATCTCCTCTCCTAACTCCTCGCTATTTTTTTCCTAACTCCTCGCTATTTTTTCTTGCCACTTTTTAGTTCTCCTCTCCTATTTCTACTTGTATAATGTGCAAATGGAAAACATTTTTGCAATTATCAGTTCTATTGGGATTTCAATCAATAGCAACTTATCATCGATTGCCGAGAACCAAAGACATCGAGAGGAGTGAAAGTGGCAAGGACCATTGACAGAAGATGAGAAAGATGAGTTTGCTTTGCATGCAAAGAAGATCTACAAAATTACTCTTCAATAAGAGAAGAGTTTGCATGGCTATTTGAAGAGATGTCTTAGAGTCGCTCATTATAGGTGATAGTCAGCATACCAAGCTAAAAGTATTAGGAATAGACAAGAAGCATTGAAAGAAAGAATCTTTGCTTCTTTGTGCATATTTATATATTATAATTATGTTGATGAAGATGAAAAAAATGACATAGAGGATTGTATAACTTGCAAGACAGAGATGGCAAATGTGATGAAAGGATTGTAACTTATGTCTACTACTATAAGGTGTTTTTTGACACCATGAGGCTTTGAGATTTACTTGTACTTAGATCCCTCAGTTATATTTCAACTGCTTTCACAAATGTGATGAACTCTTTTTTTAAAGTACTCTAGTTTTAATAGCATGTCACATCATATTTTCTAATTTGAGTTTTCTTTAGCTTACTTTTTGCTTCAATATTTTGTTTCAAGAGCCTCTTTTCTTTCCCATTTTTTGATCCAAAAGTACCTCAAAAAATGAATTTGGACAGTGCACCACAGTCCAAAATTAATGAAATAGGAGTTAAGTGCAATGTTCATGGAAAGTGTTTGACTATGGCCTTCCAAACAAAAGATAGATTAATCTTAGCAAATATTTGATTAATCTTAAAAGAGTATATGAGTGATTAAACATAGTAAGTGTTCTAGTTATTTTAGCAAGTATCTTATTTGATTACTCTTGAAAGCATACACCTAGTGATTAAACATAGTAAGAGTTTTACTAATTCTAACAAGTGGATATCTGGTTATCTTGCCACTCCATATTCTTATTTCCAAACTATTCATCATCAGCAAAATATTCATCATAGGAAGTATTTATGGAGTCTTAGGGGATAATTGGATTTTCCTCTAAACTTGGTTTTAAAATTTAGTTAAAAAAGAACCATTACCAGTGCAATTCATAAGTCTTTAAACTTTTTAAAGCCCATTTTTTAATTTGGACTTTATATAAACAAGTCCAAACAAAAAATTTGAATAGTGTGTTCTCAATTCTTTTGTCCCATAATTTTTCTCTTACGAGGTTGCCTTCTCACCTCGAGCAAAAACCTATGAGTAAGTTTATACGAGCGTGTTTTTCAAGAGATTTTAAAAATAGTATTTCTTCAGGAACATGGTTTTTACACTTTTATTTTCTTTAGAACTAGATCCCTTTATCATAAAAATATACAAACTAGTCGATATTCATTTTTACATAACATAAATCTTCTTATTCATAGACATCCCTTTGTACCCTTGTTATTACCTTAAAAAAGTATTGAAAAATAATTCATTTAAGAAATGTCCCTCATAATCACTCTCAACATAATAATATTATACATAAATAATTACTTATTAAACACATTTATATCATATGGCAATATCTTTCAAGTGTTTTTATAGTATTAATAACAATATATTTATGGACATGTTTCTACAGAAGTTTAAATTACTGTAAATAAGTATTAACTTGGGCTTATATATCACTCTCATAAAATACATATAATATTTAATACTATATATGCAAGGTTTTCCAAAATATAACCCCATAGATGTGCTCAAATGGGGTTTTCCGATCAATTTGAGTGGCTGAATGACTATATTTGGACATTGGATGTGAAAGTTATGTCACTTTTAAAAGTGCTGTCCAAGGTAGTTTCGCCAGCGAAACTACCTTGAAAGACCTTGTTCAAAGGGGTTTCGCTGGCGAAACTACCTTGATGGCTTGCTTCGATGAGTTTTCTTTGGAGAGACCCTTTCATGAAGATAGGGTGAGAGAGGTTTTTCAATGTCACCCCCTATTAAGTAAAAAGTTGTAAGAAGGATCATAAGGGAATTTTCATAGAGAAGTCTACTCTACATGTGGGTTTCTTCAAAAGCCATCCCATTATGTTCTCACCATTCCCAAACATTCACATAAATATTCGTGTATAAAATAGGCATTCCTATAATACTTTTCATATTTCTAAGTGAAACTATGTTTTCTTCTGATCCATTTTTGTCATATTTTTGCATAGTTGGAAGCTTTTTTTTTCCTTCGCTCGGACGCTCGGAAGATTTCGCTCGGAAAATGCCCATTCCCATTATGAGGAGACTTTTGCTCCTACATCCAGGATGACCACCATCTGGTCAGTTATAGCAATGGTTGTAAATTTTGAATGGAATGTTCATTAGTTGGACATTGAAAGAGCATCAATAAGTGATGTTCCCTCAGGAATAGATGAGTTTGAAGATCATTCTAGACACTCTATCACCACTATGACAAATGGTTCTACAGTTGTATCAAAAGTAGGGATGAGATCAACAAAGGACTATTCGGTATTTGACTTTGACTGTGAAATAGTTAATGTTACAAATGGTTTAATGAATGTATCAAAAGCAGGGATGAGATCAACAAAGGACTATTCAGTATTTGACTATCAGAGTGATATGATTAAGGATGTAACATCCCATGAAAACAAAGTGACAAATAAATCTTACCAGGAGAACTACACAAATCCAAATAAGGATGTACAAAAGGCCCCAAAGCGGACACACAAATGCATGAAACAAAAGCCAGTCCAGGCAGATCCAGAAAAGCAACCAAAGAGAATAAGAGAAATGAATGAAGATGTTATGCTAAAAGTAATGCAATCTAGATGCTGTAAGCCTACATAGATGTATGTGATCCATTAACTTACATGACATCATGGGCTGTAGAGAACATGTCTGGCAAAGGAAATGGAGCATAAGAAATGAATACCTACTCACGAGACTATCTTGCTTTCTTGTAAATGATAGGAAAGGTGAAGTTCAGGACAATAGATAAAGCCTCTTATAAATGGAAAAAGTATTTGCAATAATGCATATCACATTATTACAAGATTATCACATGGCACATATTGGAATTTGGCTAATAAATCAAAGTATTGAGTAACATTTAACATTATGGAAACACAAAAAGGCCCAAAACAAGAGCCTCAACGGTTGCAACAACAACAATTTTAAAAGACTACATTCACGAAAATGCTTTACCGCAATCCCATCTATCAGAAATGCATCTTCTGATAGGTTTGACAAAAAAAGAAGTATATAACTCTAGTGGAGAAACACAAAGGCAAAGAGGGCATGCTCTAGCATCTTTTCATACTTTGTATACTCTTTGGAAAAAAGGCTTTGGATATGTTACAATCCCAAAGAGGCAAAAATAATCAAAGTGCAATGATTGTGATGATCTAAAGCAAGCACTTCATAGTGCAACATCTCCAAAACAAAAAGAAGCATACAAATAAAAGAGAGAATTTCATCATGGACTTGTTTGACATTCTAGAGTAAAATATGCATTTTGGAAGGAGCGTACACTGTCAAATTGCATCAGAATGCCAAAAGCCCCAATTTCTTTAGGGGAATTGCATCCAAAAGAGGGCAAATTGTCTGAAAGCCCCAAAATGCAATAAATTATAGTGTAAAGCAAAAAGCCGCAAATTTTGGGGTGAAATTGAACTGAAATTGAGGCAAATCCACAAAAAGCCCCAAATTTTGCAAAATGCCCAATTCATAGAATGTGCTTCAATCTATCTAAAAATCTGCTTTGCCAAACAATGGCTCCAAATGCACCAAAGTATAATATCTGCAAAAAATTCCCAAATGCTCAAATGTGACTAAAGCTGAGTCCAAAAGGATTGCAAAGCTCCCAAATTGCTCTTCCACTACAAAATTGCAATCCAATTGCAAAAGCCCAATTTCTTGCTAGAAATTGCAACCAGAAGAGGGCAAATTGACTAAAAGCCCCAACTAATGCAAAAATTGCAATGCAAGTCAAAAATCCCCAAACTCTTGACAAATCTGCAATCTACCTACAATACTTGTCCAAGAATGTATAGAAGCCCTAGATTTTTGTCCCAAAAAATGCAATGTGCCTACTAAATATTACCTGCTACAAAAATAGAAGTACCTACACCTTGTGTCTATTGGTGGCTATACGGACAGCGTCGTAGTACGGATGTACAGACTAATTGGCTACTGTTGGAATGGGAGTTCCCTGTGCAACTTTGTACGGATGTATGGTCATACTTCCTACATAGTACGAGCACATACGGATGGTAGTACATTGAACAACTTTGAAGCTGTGTACTACTAAGTAGCCAGCAAGATGTGCATATGGCCAAACATCTCACAGCGTAGATGAGCAATAGGCACAGACAGTCAATGTAGATCTGTACAGACAAAATGTGCAGGTTGTATCAAAGTACGGATAGCGCAGGAATGGCTAGAGCAGGTACGAATAGTGCAGGTATGGACATGCATAGTATGGACATCGTACAATGTACGGATGGCAACATGAATGCACAGCCATACAGGACTGTTGGCTAGATCTGTACGGACAAAATAAGTATGACACTCCAAGCTTTCGCTACAGGTACATACAGCCATATGATTGACAGGCATAGGGTGTATGGCACCTCAAGGCTAGATCTAGAGTTGGAGCTATGTGAGCTTAAGAGCTAAAGTTGAAGATGTGGGAGCTGTTCTAGAAGGTAGGAGCTCATGATCTAAGAGAACTCTCACACACGGATAATGACAGGAGCCTGAGGAGAGAAGCAAATGCTCTAATACCAAATGATGAAAAAAGAGAGAGCAAGAGAGACAGAGTGTTGAACATAAGTTGCAATAGATAAGATAAACAACATAAAAAACAGGGAAGGGTTTTATCTAAGTGAAAAAACTTTATCCTTCACTAACCATAGTTAGTGAACTAATAATTGGGGTTAGGGGGAAAAACCTCTAAAGAGGGAAAAGTGCCCCTAACCTACTTATTACATTACACTAGTCATTGCCTAGAATATAATAATAGTTATAACATTGTCGAGCAAAGGTTTTGTCTGATTGGACATGACATAAGCAAAAAATGCTAGACAGTGCTGAAGATTGATAGACTAGAACCATCTGAGATCAACATAAGTGAGGATTATATCGCATATAAATAGAAGGAATGCAATGATTTGTGACCAATGCTTGTGGCTTTGCAGGTTTGTCCCATATTTAACTAGTGCATTAGCCGCAATCCCCCCTCTCTTCCATTTTTTAGCTCAAGTACTAGTACACCATTCCTACACATGGGCCATCTAGATGCCATTAGTAGGCCTATTAGACAAGAAGATACTTGCTATGGCTATTGTCTCATGTTTTGAGTTCATAAGGATGAGGCATGAAACCTGTGGGTTGAGCCTTAGGCCAACTCTTTTAAGATTGATGGTGGCTTTGTGTACAACTCCAATATACCATTGAATATATTTCCATGTCATGCTCTGACATAAAGAAAACTGTATGAATATTGAGATTTTAAAGAGGTCTCATATCCCTAGAAGCACACTATTAGAGTTGAAATGCAAGTGCTTGAGATCTTAACACTAGTTACTTAGCCTTAGCCTAGGTAATTCCCCATGAATTCTAACGTTAGGAGCTGCAACAACCTAAGAAATCAGTTTCTTCTATATCTTGAGCACACACTTCACACTACTAATTACTTCTATTTGCAAGAGTTTCTTTGTGAGAGCTATAAATTGTCAATGCTTGTCTACTAAGCTTTGATAAAGCTAACACCAATATCTAATTAGAGGACATCCTGGGGGGCTTGGAGGCATCATCTAAGATTGAGGCTGTAGGAGGAAGACTTTTAAGGTGCCAAATCCATGCACTAACACTCCACATAGATGTCTTTAAAAAATATTTTCCTTGTAGCTCAGATGGAGTGTTAACGAATCGAGGTAATATTCTTGTATTTTGATCCATACCATCTATAATAACACACAAAATGTACTTGTTTGGATCTCCCATTTCTACTTAACTCACTGTAAAGGAAGAATTAAATTATTAAAAAGGCCATGGCAGATACTTTCATGTTTGGATCGCCCATTTATACTTAACTCACTATAAAGGTAGAAATAAATTATTGAAAAGGCCACAACGAATCCTTTGTACAAAGACTCATCCAGAGCAATATTTCTTGTAAACTAATGATAATGTAAAATTGCAAGCATAGCTATTGCTATGTTTTAGAGTACAAAAGAGACTTCCATCATGTCTCATGTGTATATAAATCTTTTAATTTCTTGAATATTCAAGAGTATTATAGTTTTCTGCATTGAAAGTAAAAAGAGTCTTGTGGTCTCTTGTGCATATCTTTTTTAAATTTTGTGAATCTTCAAGAGCATGGATTTTCATGGATTTAAACTAATAACTCAAGGGATTTTTTAATTTAAGAATACGATTCTTAAAAAAAAGAAATAGAAAATTAGGATTTAATAGTAGTTTTTGCATTATTAGTGCAATATTGTAGAGACATGTTATGAAATATATTATGTGAAAATGACAATGCTATTCAAGAGTATTATAGTTTTCTGCATTGAAAGTAAAAAGACTCTTGCGGTCTCTTGTGCATACCTTTTTAAAATTTTGTGAATCTTCAAGAGCATGGTTTTTCATGGATTAAAACTAATAACGCAAGGGATTTTTTAATTTCAGAATATGATTCTTAAAAAAAAGAAATACAAAATTAGGATTTAATAGTAGTTTTTGCATTATTAGTGCAACATTATAGAGAGATGTTATGAAATGTATTATGTGAAAATGACAGTGGAAAGTAAACTTTTGATTACGAATGACATTTTCATAAAGTAAAATTTTCATTTGGAAAGGATTTTAAGGAATAGTCCAAATGTAGACATATGAGTCCAAATTAATGAAATAAGTGTTATCTGCAACATAAAGGATCCTCAGCAATGGGAGAGTATAGATAGTATTGTATTTGCATGGATGCATACGAGTGCTAAACTCCCAAAAATTTAAAAATCCCATCAAAACATGCGACAAAGGCCCAAGAAAATCTATGGTGTCCTCTGGAGATGTATTGTTGTGATGTAACAAGTATATGCAAGCCTTGTAAATGGTGTATAAACACCATCATATTGAGTATTTATAAATAGTGTATTATTGTGATGTAACAAGCATATGCAAGCCTTGTAAATGGTGTATAAACACCATCATATTGAGCATTTATAAATAGTGTTTTATAAACACCACCAATGTGAGTATTTTCAATCCTATACCAAGTGGATGCATATTGCTAGTGCTATAAGAACTGCAAACACACCATGCAAGTTCCATACTATCTCATGGCAAGTTCCATGCAACTATAAAAACATACTATCTCAAGGCCACTTCCATATTAGCAAAATTCCCAAATTAAAGAGATTTTTCTCATTTGGGGATTCCCAAAGTATCTGAAAATTCCCAAATTCCCTAATACGGTGTTCTTTGTGTAAGGAAGAGCAAGGCCTGGATCCACCGAATCACCACCGACATGGTCCCATAATCGAGAAGCATTTCATTTAAATGCGATTATTGTTGTTGAAGAGCTTCCGAATTGTGTAAGCTTGCTTGTTTGTCGAAGGCATAAGAAGGGGCAATAAGTGCCAACAACTAATGGAGATGAGATCCCTGAAGAAACAATGCGATGGCCTAATGGAGAAGAAGATTTATCATATCATTCCAATAAGGCAGCAAGACCAAACGTCAATAGTTGATGTCAGACGGATCACTGGACGTAATGATAATCGAAATAATCACAGCGAAGAAGGGTTCTTTTTTAGGAGCATGAGCTGTGAAGCAGGTAATAGGAAGTAAGGGAGGTAATTGACAGAAAGAAAATGCACATGCAAGACAACAGAGAGGAGAAGACGCGAATCCATTGTAATGCTTTATAAGACAATGTCCTTTCATACGGAGAAGCATCACATCATCAGCTATTCAGTTCAAAAAGTCGTGTTGAGTACTGGTAATCATGATGCATTATCAGATCTAGCACTAGACTAACAAAGCTAGGACTTAATTATTCATAACAAGCCCATCCACAACTCGTCGAGTTCACTTGGGCTCATCATTGGCATTATAGCCTCCCTTTCCTCCGCCCAAGAGTTGGATACAAAGCTCGAGATGACAGATTCCAAGCCTTCCGGAGGCTTTTCTTTAGAACCCATTAAGCAGGGATTGCCCACTACCATGGATTCGTGGCCGGTACAACCACCTGCGACCTGCTTCTCACTTTCTTCGACATAGGTTTGGCTTTCTCCTATGACATTATGAAAACCCATTTGTCTCCCTCCATCGTCTCCCATATGTACCGGCTCGCGCATGCCGAGGAACACCCCATTCTTAAAAACGTCAGAGGCAAGGTTTCCCACGGTATAATTGACGTGGTCCGTGTTGATGTGGCGATAAATCGTTCGGGGAGCAACAGTCGTCGGATGCTCTGATCTTTCTCGACGGCTTTGCTGTTGTCGTCTACTTCTAGTATACGTATGCCAGAAATTCTTGATATCATTGTCAGTTCGTCCTGGCAGGAATGTGGCTATCTTCGACCAGCTACACAATTTCAGGAAGGAAAAAGGTTTGATCACGGCGCAAAAACATATTTTCGAAGCTTAGAAGTTCTAATTGAGCTGCTAGTGTTATAGATTGTGAAATCTGCGCGCGCACCTGTTTCCAAGGTTCTTTTGGAGGTTCACTATGAGCTTAATTTCTTCCCCAGAGAACGGGCCGCGCTTCAAATCTGGCCTCAGATAGTTCATCCATCGGAGCCTACAGCTCTTGCCGCAGCGACGCAGACCTGCATGAATAGGGGTCAGTACTGAAAGCCTGAAAACATAGCAGAGTATTGATTATTCATTTCAGCTTCACATCTTCGTGATCAGGAGCATCACCAGTGTGCTTCGAGACATCGTTCCAGTTACCACACCCATATTTTGTTACGTGACGCTTGAGCTTCTCGTCCTCGTCGGGAGACCACAAGCTTTTGCGCATGGTGAATGCTCGTGGCAGCCCAAAGAAACGATGCAGGAGGGCTAAGAGAAATTAGTAGCCTCTATCCCAGAGAAATTCTCTTAGCAAGGATTGGAAACTCGGGGAGTGAGTTGCCGACGAGGCAAGGGAGTACGGTGGTCTCCAACGCAAATATTATGTGAGTACATGTATGTGTGTTTGTGTGTGCATCTGTTAATGCAAACGCTGTGAAATGATTGATTTGGCTTCGTTCTGTCTCTCACATTGCACAACGGGGGGCGGAGGGCCACTGATTGCGCGATACTGATTCTACGATGTGAGCAGCACGCCAGACAGACATTCTGAACTTCTAATGTAGACTTTTGTGCGATCTCCATGACAACGTGGCAAGGTGATAGGTGCCCATCTTTCATCTCTCGCCAGCCGCTCCAAAGAGAACGGACAAGTTCTTGTTGCACTTCATTACTCATAAACAGCGCTGCTTCTCATAAACAGACCTCCCACCAAGAATTGGCTTTGATCACTCTCTTCTCCTCGGAAAATTGTCGGCTACGTCCGTATACAAATTGGTCCAATGTAAGTCTTCACAAATCACGTGGAGCTTGTTTTGCATCTTTCAGCAGCGTGTGATGTTCCTTATGCATTGTTCCAAAGTCACATCTCTCTTCTCACAATTACTAATTGTAGATGGGAAGTCATGCTTAATCCTCTCTTATATGTATGTGTGTGAGAGAGATTTTTTTGGAGTAGGCAGCTAATTATAGTTCATAGTTCATTGAAAGATTCAAAATGAGACCTTACACGAAATTGTATTTGCTTTTGTAACACGAAATCAAAATAGAGAACGGTAATAGATTGTATTTGCTTCCTTTCTAGCCAAATTAGCCACCCCGGTATTGGAATCCCAAAAGGGATGCAAATGTGCTCCCGAGTCTAGATAGATAAATCGAAGATGAGCCTCCACATTTCAATTATAGACCTCCTAAGCCATACTCACATTTGTGCTCGCCCCAAGCAGGTTCATTTCCATGAGTCCCTCACATTGAGAGCTTTACAATTTGGAAATTGGATACAACGAAATTATTGCCTTTCTCCTCCAATCCCCATGACCTTCTTTTGTTGACTTGTTACAACTTACTCTCCCATTAACATGGAATACGATGGGATTTATCCATCTCGCTAAAGGAGAATGGCCATTGCCTCTTTCGATTCTTAATGGGCATGCCTCCCTTACTCTTTTTATGATGTTAAATCAACTATGCCTCCCTTACTCTTTTTATGATGTAAATTGATCTTAATTGGCATTGAATTATAGAGAACTTAAGGCCATATCTAGGCTAACCATTGCTTTACCATCTCCTCTATATTTGCATTCATAACCATGACACCCCACTCAAACATGGCATACTTCAACTTTGGGCCCTGACAAATAATCCAAGCCCATCATTGCATAAGGTCCTTTCCTCTAAAAATTGGAATACACATCAAAGCTATAGAGCTAAGAATATAGTTTCTTAATTATAGATAAATCACCAAGCTGTGATTCCAAATTATTGGGCATTATTTCTTTGTTGAACCTCAAATCTTAGGCTCCTCTTATGATACCATACTACTACACTTCATCCTTTTCCGATGTTTTTCTTTCAAGGTTTAGCATGTGTGTGAAAATCATTGGAATGGCGTGCGGGCGGGTTTTATGTTAATGCTAGTATTGGTATATTTAATACCGACACTAAAGAGTGTTGGTATATACTGACAGAAAGATAGTGTCGGTATATACCAACACTAACAAAAGTTTAATCATCTAAAAGATAAAAATATAAGAATATGTACACCAAGTTTGAGATCAAAATACTCATGTACATTGGTAGTGAATTCAATATACAAATATACATAATGCAACTATAAAAGTGAAAGGGGAAAATATAAAAAGCCTTATCAATGGCAAAAGAATCAATAAGTAGGATTGACATTAATGGTTGCATCTTGAGCCAAGTCTAGTGCACCAAATAAACCTATCTCTAACTATATAGTCAATTGATCACATATGCCTTTCTCTAATGGGTATGATACTTTTCATACACCTTAATCTTATTCAATTAAAGACATGTATAAAGTACCATGCCCATCTAATATCATTTGCATGGTATCTAAAGAACAAGGCCCATCCAATATCATTCGCATAGTGGGACACACACATTTTCTTGTTTTCACCATATCTCATACGTTAGTATCAAGAGATACACATCGGCGTGCTCCTGTTGCATGTGCCTTTATCCGATTGGTATGATACTTTTCACATTGTTTGCATGGTTGGACATGCATATTTTCTTATTTTCTACCACGTCTCATATCTAAGTATAAATAATATGCATCTGCTTGTTTGGGCATCATATGTGCCTTTGTCGGATGGGTACGACACTTTGCACATACCTTAATCTTATTCAATTTAAGGCATGTGTAAAGTACCATGTCCATCTGATATCATTCACATGGTTGGACATGCATATTTTCTTGTTTTTCACCATGTCATACGTTGGTATGAAGAAATAACACATGGCGTGCTCCTATCGCATGTACCTTTATACGATGCGTATGATACTTTACACATACCTTAATATTATTCACTTTAAATCTTGTGAAGATTTTCATGCCCATCCAATATCGTTTGCATGGTTGGACATGCTTATTTTCTTATTTTCCAACCCATGGTCTCATACCTAAGTATTAAAAAAAATGCATCTCCTTGCTCCCATCATATGTGCCTTTATACCATGGACATGATACTTTTTAAATGCCTTAATTCACTCTACGGCTCATGTAAATTATCATACCCATCAGACACCATGTGTATCAGTGGACATGCATATTTTCTTAATTTTGATCATCTCGTCTCACTATGAATATCAAAAAATATGCATCAACAGCACGGTCCTATCGCATATGTCTTTGTTGGATGGGTACAACACTTTGTACATGCCTTAATCTTATTCACTTTAAGGCTCGTGCAAAGTATCATTCCCATCAATATCATTCACATGGTTGGATATACATATTTTCTTATTTTCCACTATGTCTCATACTTGAGTATAAAACAATACGTATATTTTCTTATTTTCCACCTCTCCTTTAGCCATTCCATGCCCCTAAGCCTTTGTATATACTGAGTCAAGATCCAAAAATTCAAAATCACCCATATATTTTTAAAAAGTTCCCTGTTTCGTTAGTATATACTGGCTTCGAATCCTATTTCCATCAATATGTTGCCAAACCCTTGTCTATTGGTATAGATCGACATCACCAAATCCTATATATGTCGATATGTACCAATGGATAAGTGTTAGTATATACTGACACTATCGGTATAGACAAATATTTGCTATTAAAAAATAGCCAAAACCACGGTTTTCTCTCCCATGAGGCTCATACTCTATTTCTCTTGTTTCACCCACCATTTGACTTCATTTTACATCCCTACAAACAAAGCTCCCTCCCCACCTCCCACTTCTCCATCCTCTCCACAAATCTCCCTCCACCTCCGCCTGCAACAAACCTCTTTCTCCCTTTCTTTCAAGGTATGTGTTTCTCTTCTCTTCCTTTCTTTTCAAAGTTCATGATTTCTAAGCTATTCTTTTGCTATGTTATCCTCTACTTTCATTCAAGTTATTCTCTTACTTTTCCCCTAGTTTTCCTTTCTTTTTCCTTTGATAAGAACCATAAGAAATAGCTCTAGTTGCTTTCTTGTAGGGGGTTTTCCCTTCCATTCCCTCTTTTGTTTGCTCCCACTAGTTTTTGCATGCCCCACTAGTTTTTTTTTTAATGAGTTGTTTGCTTTGTTTTATAGGGAAGCCAGTCAAAACCTCTCTCTTTCTCTCCGAGGTTGTCTTTTATTCTTCAACTCCAAGTATGAAACTTCTACTTTTCTCTCTTTTTATTTCATTATTATGCTACAATGGCCATTTGGTAGCGCCTTAAGCACTAGCAAATGTGATGGGCATAGGACCCTTATCTTCCTTCTATCGCTTTCTCACTGCAAAACATAGGCCCTTTTTCGATGGAAATACTAATTTTTTTTATACTAAAAAGTTTTTTTTAAACGGGCACAAAGGTCGGTATTTACATCGCTATTAGGATAAAAAAATAACGGTTGCTATATAAGAATCACTATATAGTGACACTAGTAAATGTCTCTATATAGCAACACTGGTAAATGTTGCTATATAGCAATGTCGATAAACGTTGATATGTAGCGATGATTAACAAAAGCTTAAAAAAACATTAGTGGGGCTAAATAGGGCCATAGCAGGCCCTATTTTGCCCCACTAATGTTTCTTTTTTAGTAATTACAAAAGAATATTGTTTGTTATAAAATTTTCCTTGTGAAAAGGGTGATACAAAATCGCTCAAGCGAGTCGAGCGACAGAAGCATATACATGTCGAAGATATACAAATTTGTTTGTTACAAAATTACCCTTTCGAAAAGGGTGATACAAAATCGCTCAAACGAGCCGACATACAGAAGCATATACATGGTGAAGTATATGCAAACGAGATGCAAACGACTACTAATACTACTACTACTACTGCTTATTCGAATCATCATCCTCGTCCTCGTTCTCATCACACTGGCCAGGATCGTTGGCCCTCGTGAGTTCTGCCTGATCCTTGGCCCTCGTCGAAGCCGTGTAAGCCTAATCCCTCATCACCGCTCACCTCTGTTGAGATATGGAGCTCCACTCATGATATGCTAGGGTGACCGTTGTGCATTTATGTCACCACCTTGTTAGCTACAGATGCAGTTGGTACACCACCCATGAATAATAGCTGGATGATAGCTATCCTTATGTACTCTAGTTCATGGCTCAGTTAGTATGCCACCTTAGTTAGCTGAGTTTGGTTTGAGACCCACATATAGGTTTCTTCTATTTCTTTATACAAGAGTTCTTTTGGCTTTCACAACTAAGAAGAGGAAAACTCTTTTCAGCCTCTAGCTTTGTGTGCATTCCCCCATTGTGTATGTGAGAAAGCCGCAAGTGAGACTCCTTCCCTCTCTCCCACTATCTTTACATGGTATCAGAGCCTGGTTCGTGGTAAGGAGCTCAAGAAAGCAAACCAAGTTCGCGGTGTCCTGGTAAGAGGACCAGTGTTGCTTTCCTTTTTCGAGTTTGGGAGCAAATCTCTACAGGTAGCACATCCGAAAAGTGCAAGAGTGCATTGTCTCAGATTGAGATGCCCTTCGTAGTGTGGCGAGAGGACAATATATGCTCGGGAGAAAGTGAAGCCCTTGGTGACTTTATTTTTCTGATTCGAGGCCATTTTGGGGCCCGTTTTGGAGGTGAAAGTTATCTGCAAGCACTGAGAAAAAGGCCCTGTTTTTGCTGTGCGACCACTGCTCTACAGATCATGAGAAGTTGCTGCAGAAATTGCATTGTATGCCTGTGTGCAGAGATATTGGGAGTTGCAGAATCATCCTTGTTGCCTGTTGATGCAAAATCGTCACTAGGAAGTGACTGTGTGGTCAAATACCACTTTCATCAGTTTTGCAGATCTACCCGTGTGAGGCAAAAGCTGTGTTTTTAGTGACATAATATTTTGTAGTGTTCTATAATGGCGTCTGATTCTCTTTCATGGATTGTCACTAAAAAGCTTGAAAAGAATAACTTCCAGGCATGGAAGTTTAGAATGACGAATTTCCTTATGGGAAAAGGCTATTAGGAGTTCATTATAGGAAATGAAGAAGAACCAGTTCTTCCTAATGTTCCTAATCAACAAGAAATGTAGGCATTTAAAGGATGGCATGAGAGAGCCAGAAAAGTTATGTATTGGCTGTCCATTAGTATCTCGGATTCTATGATTGTGCATATTCAGGATGCAAGTACGCCAAAGTAGGCATGGGATACTTTGGCAAAAATGTATAGCACAAATACACAAGCTAGGAAAATGTAGCTCAAGCAAGAGTTGCACAATGTGTAGAGAGAAAATATGAGCATCAATGACTACCACATGAAGGTGAAGAAAATTGCAAATGCACTTGCTTTTATTGGGTCGCCAGTGGAAGATGATGATCTAGTTTCTGTGACCTTGAATGGTCTAGGAAAGGATTATGCACAATTTCGGACATCCATGCCATCCGTGAAAAATTTCCTGATTTTGAGGAGTTGTTTGCTCTTCTAATTTCTGAAGAGCAGAGAAATGGTGGTGCATCTTCTTCAAGAGGAACTTCAAAAGAAACTGTCTTCTACTCAAATGTTGGAAGAGGTAGAGGCAGAGGTAGAGGAGGCCGATCTGGAGGCCGTGGTAGAAATCAGAATATGCAGCAAACTCAAGAAAACGAGTCCTCTAGAGGAGGACCTAGTAACTCTAGAGGCAGGGGGAGCCAAAGAGGTCGTGGTGGATGGTAGAGAGGCCAAAATCCAAACAACAATGTTGAATGCTACTATTGTGGTAAAATGGGTCATGTGGCTAAAGACTGCTACAAAAAACAGAATGACATTATGAATGGAAAATTGCAGCAAGGCAATTATGCATCTTCTAGTAGACAGGGTGATGACAAAAATGAGCATTTGTTTATGGTGCAGCACATGACCAATTTTGTGACAAGTGCAGAAGAAAGAAATGATGTGTGGCATGTTGACTCAAGTGCATCAAACCACATGATAGGTCATGCAGAATGGATACAGGATGCAAGGAAAATGGAAAGACCAGGATTTGCGGAGACTGGTGATGATACTGCACATCCTATCTTGCAGATTGGTAAAATTCCTTTGTCTATACAGGATGGGAAAAAGAAATACTTGTCTGATGTATTTCATGTCCCGAACATCACCAAGAACCTTTTTTCTATTGGTCAAATGGTTGAGTAGGGCTTGCAGGAAAGAAGAAGGGCAGGATGTTTACGTTGTATGCGGACATGCCTAAATTGAGTGCAGCAATGTTTGCACATTGGACCGGTGTAGTTGTAGATATTGATATCTAGCATAAATGCATTGGTCATGTTAATGTACAGTGGCTTAAATCAATGTAGGCCCAAAATATTATTGCATAATTGCCTAAATTCAAGGTTTCAGATATGCATAAGGTATGTGAAGCCTGTCAATTTGGAAAACAGGCAAGGAAACCATTTCCTAGACATGTTCAAGAGAGTAAGAAGCCATTGGAATTAATCCACTCTGATGTGTGGACTACTAAAGCTGCATCTATTGGAGGCTGTCATTACTTTGTTACTTTTATTGATGACTATAGCAGAAAAGTTTGGGTGCACTTTATGAAAAAGAAAAGTGAAGTATTTGGGCATTTCAAAGTTTTTAAAGCTATGGTTGAAAAAGAAACAAACCTACAAATAAAATGCCTAAGGTCAGATGGAGGGGGAGAGTACCTCTCAATTGAGTTTGCAAGGTTCGTGCAAGAGCATGGCATAAAGCAGCAATATTCATGCAGTCATACCCCACAACAAAATGGACTTGCAGAAAGGAAAGCCAGGCATATTAGAGAGGTATCTCGAGCCATGCTTAATGAAAAAGACCTTCCAGATTATTATTGGGCTGAAGCAGTTGCTACAACAGTTTACAAAATAGGACTCCCATTGCAGCAATACATGGCATGACACCAGAGGAGATGTATACTAGTAGGAAACCAGATATTTGTCATTTAAAAATTTTTGGTTGCATTGCCTATGTTCATGTGCCAGATGAGTTGAGGTCCAAGTTGGATCCAAAAGCTGAGAAGTGCATCTTTATTGGTTATTCTCTGCAGCAAAAAGGGTATAGATGCTATAACCCTTCTACTCGTAAGTTTATGGTGAGCAAAGATGTTGTTTTTAATGAGATGAGCAGCTGGTATAAACCAGTAAATGTGATGATTGATGTAGATGCACAAAATGGTAATGCTGCACAGAATTCATAGCAGCAATCAGAAAATATTAGTGGACCTATAATGTTCTCTAGCAGTGGTTCACATACTTCGCCATGGATAGGCAGATTGAGATCAGGAGAATCTCCTCAAAGCAATGCAGATAGTGGTACGTAGGTATCACAAAAAGGAAAAGGGAAGGTAGATCAGCCCATGTTTGATGTGAATGTAGGTCACTCATATGTGGATGGTGAATCTAGTGGCTCAGAACAAAGCATTGATGAAGAGTTGGGTATTCCCATTGTTGTTACACCTGGAGTAAGGAAGACTAGGGATGTTTTGAGAGCACCTGGAAGTGAGCCTATTTTGTGCAGGTCTACCCGAGCTAGATATCCTGTGGATAGGCTGAAATATGATGGATTTATAGCCATTCACTATGCCTATATGGTCAAAGTGATACAGGAACCAGAACCCACTTCCTTTGAGCAAGCCATGGGAAAAGAAAAATGGATGCCTTGGAAGCAAATGCTACATGGGAATTGGTGCCTTTGCCTAAAGACAAGAATGCAATTGGCTGTAAGTGGGTTTATAAGGTCAAGCACAATGCAGATGGTTGTGTGAACAGATACAAGGCAAGATTAGTTGTTAAGGGCTATGCACAGACATATGGCATTGATTATGAAGAAACATTCAGTCTAGTGCAAGGATGGCAACCATAAGAGCAGTCATTACTATGGCTGCATCAAAGGGATGGTCTTTACATTAGATGGATGTAAAGAATGCCTTCTTGCATGGTGATTTGCAAGAAGAGGTGTTTATGGAGCAGCCACTAGGTTATGTTCATGCTGTTCTCATCCTGAGTTTGCTTGCAAGTTGAAGAGAGCCTTGTATGGCTTGAAGCAAGCACCTAGAGCATGGTCTGACAAGATAGGACAGTATCTTGTCACTATTGGCTTTCAAATTTCCAAGTCAGATTTCTCACTTTATGTGAGAAAAACAGAGAAAGGTATTATGCTGCTTGTCATTTATGTTGATGATTTGATCATCACAGGTGATAGTGATGAAGATATCCTTCAAGTGAAAATGCTATTGAAGCAAAAGTTTGAGATGAAGGATTTGGGAGAGCTGCGTTATTTCTTGGGCATTGAGGTGATTAGATCACCAAGTGGGATACAGCTCTTGCAGAGGCAGTATGGATTGGACATGCTGTCCAAATATGGGATGACAGACTGTAAGCCTATTTGAGTTCCTTTGGAGTAGAATGTGAAGCTGAGTGTAGATGCAGGTGAGCTTTTGGAAGACCCTACTATGTACAGATGCATAGTAGGAAGTTTGATTTATACGACTATTACCAAGCCAAATTTGAGCTATGCTATTGGATTGGTAAGTCAGTTTATGCAGGCTCCAAGGAAACTGCATTTGGATATGGCTAGATGCATACTCATGCATGTAAAGTCCACATTGTAGTATGGACTATTTTATGAGACTGGGGTTCAGATACGGTTGCATGGATACACTGATGCTGATTGGGCTGGTAGTATTTCTGATAGACGATCTACCAGTGGATATGTGTTCTCTTTTGGGAGTGCTGCAGTCACTTGGAGTAGCAAGAAATAGCCTATAGTTGCCTTGTCGAGCACAGAGGCTAAGTATAGGGGTGCAGCAATGGCTGCATGTGAGGCAGCTCGGTTGCATAAGCTACTCTATGATATGCATTAGTCTATAGATGGGCTAGTTATCATTTATTGTGACAACATGATCAGTATACACTTGGCAAATAACCCATTCTATCATGCTAGAACAAAGCACATTGAGGTGCATTATCACTATGTGCAGGAGAAGGTTTTACTAGGTCTTATTGATCTAGTTTATGTCAGCACAGAGGATCAGGTAGCTGACATATTCACGAAGGCATTTGGTGCAGAGAAGCTGCGCAAGTTAAGAGACCTGCTTGGTGTGCAAGAATTGGGATTGAACTCATCAATTTCCACTCGTGATATGCCAGGGTGACAGTTGTGCATTTATATCACTGACTTTTTAGCTGCAGATGCGGTTGGTACACCGCCCACGAATAATAGCTAGATGATAGCTATCCTTATGTACTCTAGTTCATGGCTCAGTTAGTATGCCACCTTAGTTAGTTGAGTTTGGTTTGAGACCCACATCTAGGGTTCTTCTATTTCTTTGTACAAGAGTTCTTTTGGCTTTCACAACTAAGAAGAGGAAAACTGTTTTCAGCCTCCACCTTTGTGTGTATTCCCCCATTGTGTATGTGAGAAAGCTGCAAGTGAGACTCCTTCCCTCTCTCCCACTATCTTTACAACCTCCGCTAATTTGATGCCATCTCTGGAAGCTTGTTGAATGTCCCTTATGGATTTTGGCAAGACTTATAAAATCCATGATCAAGAAGTATGGTGTGTGAGAAAGGTTGGTGCTCCTGCCAAAAATACCACAAGTGCTTAAATAAAATCTTGGGTACCCAAAAAACAATTAGTGTACCATGTGCATTCAAAAGGAGGGGTATTTCAATCCCACTTCCGAAAAAATTTAAGAGGTTTACAATAGAAAGATGGGGTTTTTAATTCAACTTTGTGAAAAAATCCATTAGTTTATAAATAATTAAAAAGGGGTAATTTTATTGTGAAATATCTTTAGTTGAGGGGTTTTCTTAATACCCCTTGAATGCATGAGATACATAGGATTTCTTAGTGGTGTACCCCCTAAGAAAGAAAACTAGCTTCTCACCCAAAATAATGAAATAGGCAATCACAATAGGTATGATCCATCCAATTTGAGATCAAGTTAGGAAAACAAAATTTGAAGCACCATCTCAAGTTTTCCTTACAACAGTGAGCTCCATATGTACACAATGAACCTTCAAGCTACCTAACACATAAATGCCTCTACATCCTCTAGATCAACAAATGTCACATCGACATTGGGCATTGTGTTGGAATCATATTCTCATACCTTCACACTGTTGGGGTTTGTCAATGTCCTGCCTCTCCATAGGCACACTTGTGATCCTATGTGTGTGCTAGAGGGGCAGTTAGGTGTGTTAGGTGGAGCTAGATGCTCCTAGAGGATAGGGGAGAGATTCTAGGATCTTGGTGGCCTTTGGTATGAGGTCATCTATGATGTCAGTTGGATGTAGAGGCAGCCTACATATGGCCCTCATTTCTCTTCATTCAATGAGACAATTCTTCATTTGTGTCCATCTTCTTGTCTCCATTTTGCTCAGCTTGCTCTTTTCAACATGGTATCAGAGCAGTACCAGCCTCCTTGAGCTTGATCCCGCCACCTCATCATCTCCTGTGTTGCAGCTTGTGCTTGTCGTCATCCTTGGGATAACAAGACGATGATGCTGCATCGTCAACCTCTTGGCTCTCTCCTCCAACTCCTCGTTCCTTATCCTGGACGTTCGTTCCCCGAGACTTGAGTAGTTTCTAAAGATCTTGTTACGGAACTTCTACTTAAATGGCCGCCGTCAAGTTTATGTTCTAGCAGAGGAAGCAGCGCTTAAGTATCTTGGGTTCGTCGAAATAACGGTCTATTCTGCCTCAACATATGCAGCAATGGCGTACGAATTTGTGAAAAAGTGCTCAGGCTCTTTGAAGCCTCGTGTCGATGCTGTCGAAAAAAAAGTCAGAAGCGTTGTTGGACCTATATACCACAAGATTGAGGGTATTCCTCACGAGATTCTACTCTTTGCTGGAGTCTTTAGCATGTGCCGTGGAGACCCACATGCCTCAGAAGGTAAAGGAGGTGTCATATACGGTTTTTGGAATCGCCAAGCAAATCCAGACTATTTGATATCTGTGGCTGCGGAATTGCATGAAAGCAGCTTTGTGGAGACGTCTAAGGCTTACTATGCCAGATGCGAGCCACTAGCAGAGGAGTGGCTTTACTCCATGTGGAAGAAGTTTCTGAAGCTCCCATATTTTGTCAAGGTTATACATTGCGTGGCTCCTCCTACTATATTCTGCACCGACAAGTTCAACCACGTTATAGCCGCTTTGAAAGAAAAGCAGCTTCCTTTGATTGGGTTCGTGCCCTCCTTGCCGGTCGAGCGCATCGAAACCATTATTAAGAGAGATGCCTAGTTTTTGGATTGCGTTCTACTATCCATTCGTATTTGTCTTTCTACATTTGTAGATAATGAGTATGTTTTTTGAGCTCCACTTGTATCTCCCCTAGTTGTCAAGGTACTCTGCCTGGACAGTCCTCCAAAATGATTGTAATAAACTGTGAGTTCTTCATCCTCACCTCTGGTCACCTATGATGTAGACCATGTGAGTATGTGTTGTCCCCTTGGTAACTCCTGCAGACTTGTGTTTGTACATGCAGGGGAGATAACCATTAGGGGGGGTTTTGTTTTTTAGTTTTTTTTTTTTGCCCGCATGGTACCTCTTGCAGACATTTTGTTTGTACATGCAAGGGAGATAACCATTGGGGGAATTGTGTTCCCCACTCTGTATACCTTACACCCATGGGAACCCTTGCTAGCTTGAGATCCTAGCAATTGATAGATCCATGACCACCATGAGATGGCATGTGACACCTTGTGCTAGCTGTATCCTTGACATAGCTTGAGGCAGTCCCTTGAGGGGGGATTTGTTGGGATTTGTCAATGTCCTGCCTCTCCATAGGCACACTTGTGATCCTATGTGTGTGCTAGAGGGGCAGTTAGGTGTGTTAGGTGGAGCTAGATGCTCCTAGAGGATAGGGGAGAGATTCTAGGATCTTCGTGGCCTTTGGCATGAGGTCATCTATGATGTCAGTTGGAACTAGAGGTAGCCTACATATGGCCCTCATTTCTCTTCATTCAATGAGACAATTCTTCATTTGTGTCCATCTTCTTGTCTCCATTTTGCTCAGCTTGCTCTTTTCAACACACACATGAATATTCCATTGAGATAGAATGACTCATTTTTATAGTTATGCTAATGAACCAATTCACCATTCATGTCTAGACAAGAGTGCGGCATTCAATATGCTTGCACTCGAGGATGAAGTTAAGTGCAGGGGGGAAATGTAGGAATACTCTCTCAATTCAAGAGTGGTATGGTAGTATCACTACTAGGGTGAATGATCCCTATATTGGTAGAATATGAACTCTCCTTTACTAATTAGGATACGACCCACATGCTTGTGCAACACTCATCTTGGGCCAGAGTATGAAAGGCACTTTTACATACATGACTAATGCAATTTTGACATATATAAACTACAACATGATTGTAGATTTGTGTTTGTTCAGAAATCTACCTCTCTCTGACTCTTTCTCTCTCATAAAGTTATGAAAGACATATTTGTGCACCTAGTATGTAAATATCTACAACACTCCCAAAATATAGAATAAAGGTGGTTCTCATTAAGATACAAGAGTTGAAAGATAGTTAAGTTTTACAATCCCCTCTCTCGTCTTTTAACTTCTGATAGTGCTTTCATTAGGTAAGGAGTAAAAAGTGGAGACATCTCTCAAAAGCTCCTACAATTCACTCTCAAAGCCTTGCCATTTATGTATGATATATACAAGATTTCAATACGTTGATCGAATGTTTTTAATGTGTATGCTACTATACAATGCCATCTCTTAAAGTGTTCACATAGAGATCATGCATAATATATTTGGAAGCACATTTTGGACTACAATTAGTTATTTCAAAGGATATTGAGTGGGATGTCTCAATGACTTCTTTAACTTGACAAAATTACATGGAACCAAAACCCAAATTTCTAATCAAAAACTTAGAACCCTTTCTTGTAGACCTATGTGCTATGGATGGGTAATTACTAGCTTTGAGAATTTCTACAATACTTGCAACCTTCTCATCCATGAAGCTTTATCCCTTTACCCCTAATGTTAGGAAGATGAGAATTGATGAACTTGCCTCAACATCATTTTGGGGGTTTCACCTCAAAAAATTTTAGAATACCACATGCATTCAAAAGGAGGGGTATTTTAACAGAACTTTTGGAAAAAATCTAATAGATTTAAAATAACAAGAGGGGTTTTCCAATTCAATGTTAGAAAAAAATCCGTTAGTTCATAAGTAAAGAGGGGTATCTTTATTGGGGGGAAAATTTTAGTTGAGGGGTTTTTCAAATACCGTTTGTAACGCATGTGATACCTATGGTTTCTTGGGAGTGCACCCCCTGAGAACTTCACCATCCATTTATCCACCATTATCCCACAATTATCCCCTCTGCTCTAGTCTTTTGGGTGTTTCTAACATATCCTAATGCTTTAGATGCATGTATGAGATAATCCAAAGGTGTATGGTCAATGAACCCTCCAATAATAGTAAAGGATAAAGGACTTTGGTATGGACCTTTGTATTGGATTTCTTCTCAGGTTCTCCACCTACATGTCTTGTCCAATTGTTGATCAAACACTCCATGTTAGAATGTCATATAGTGTTTTCTATCCAACAATATGGGTAAGTTGCTCCATCCCTTTGTTTCCCTTTTGTGATATGATACGATCCTAATTAATCAATACCCTCCACATGTGTCTTTGTTTCTTCCAAGCGAACTACATTCTCTTTTGTAGTTTAAAATGTAGGCTCTAGGATTTGTTTGAATGTGGCATTCTTCCCAACAAAGGTGCAAGTTCATTTGCAAACAGATGCACAAATTCACATCTTCCAAGCTTATTTGATGACCCCACTTGCAAGTTATAAATGAAGACTACATCTAGAAAAAGAAAACGAAGTGCAAGCCCTAGGCTATAGCCCAAGATTGCTCTCATGGTTTGTGCTATGCAAGGTTTAACAATAAATTTGTATGTTGGTTCACGTCTTGAAATCTTATCAAATGAATCATCCTAAAAATTGTCAAGAAAGACCACATCCAAAGAAAGAACATGTTAAATTTTAAATGGAGATTTTAGGCTCTATACAAAAGCACACATAGTCATGCAATGATAAAGCCATGCCAAAACACACATAGTCATGCAATGATAAAGTCATGCCAAAACACAAAGAACACACTGACCAAGTTGCACATGATCCAGTGGCATGTGATAATTTAGAAAGAAAAGAGTGATAATTAAAGTACTTGAATCTAGACTTAAAGAAGCCATTGACCATCAAATAGTGATGTAGTGACAAAGCATTTACAAAACACGTACAATGCACTCACAAAGTATTGAAAAAATAGACAAAAAGCACAGTCATGCAAAGCACCAAATTGGGAGTTCAATTTGGACTACATGAAAGAGCACATGGGAGTCCTTTTGAAGCATCATAGGTCAACCTTGCGCACTTCCATCGCAATGGGAAAGGCTAAACCCAGCTGGGCAGACAAAGCTGACTGGATGTTTTTCAAGAAGTAGTATAGGGACCATCCTGAACTGTTCAAGGGTCAGAGGATGGCTATGAGGAGACAGCTGGACTCTGTAGATACTTTGCACTTTGGTGTAGGTAGACAATTGGCATTTGAGGCAACTATGGTAAGTCTACTTCTTCTCATTTAATGTATTGTTCTATTTGTTTTACTACATATTCATGCACTTTATCTAACTCTCGTAAATTGGGCCCACAGCAAGCTACGATAGGTCGCCTTCCCACAAACATAGAGATGAGATGTGGGCTCCACATAGGAACAAAGCCATGGTTTATTGAGCAAGAGGCACTGGGAGCGACGGTCGATTGTGCTAAGTGGCTGCTCACATGGTATAAGTCTACTCCTACTTGTAATCTCACTTTTTAAACTGTTTTATTTTTTAAGTTCCAATCTAATTCTAGATATGTAGCACAATTTTTTGATTAGACATGTAGCACCATGGTTATGGCAATGGCTGATGTCACAAGATCGGATGTGGCTTTCTTCTCAAGACCATTTTAGGGATTGGGGATCCTTGGATATCCTAGTAGTTGCAACAAAAATTGTTGTACATCTATGATGGGTGACAATCCCAATAGTAGAGATAATTGCTTCTAGGAGCCACAAGATAGTTATGTTATACCTTGGCTAGGGGTAGTAGCTTGTAATTGAATGATGTCTTCTATGTAATTATTTAAGGTTTACACAATTTATTATTGATAACTACATTTGATAATATTATCATGTATGAAGAGTATTTATTAAGTGCTTGGATATTAATGTAGTTTGTGGCTTAGATAATGAAGTGTAATTATTCAACCATTAGTTCATGCACCCATTTTTCCACTACTTAATCTATATTCCATTCAATGTGCTGACTGGTTGGTAGTTAATATGTGGTGCTTTGTGACTACTTCATAGTGCTAATGTGAATAGGGAAAGCTGTGTGGGTGCTTTGTGACTACTTTGTGAGTGCTTATTCATGTAGCTTTGTGAGACTCTTATGAGAATGCTTAGTAGTGCTTTGTCAATGCTTTGTGATTGTTATGAGACTACCTGGTAGTGTTTTGTGAGTGCTTGGTACTACTCCATAAGTGCTTTGTCAGTGCTTTGTGACTGTTATGAGATTGCATGGTAGTGCTTTAATGTTGTTTGAGTGCTTTGAAAATCCTTTATGATTTTTACGTGAGTGCTTGGGAGTGCTTTGCACATGTTTGGTAGTTCTTTGTGACAGCTATGTGAGTGATTTATGACTACTCTATTAGTGCTTTGTTAGTAAGATGTGATTGTTATATTGCTATTTGGTAGTTCTTTATGACTACTCTGTAACGCTTTGTGATTATTATGTGTCTACTTCATAGTGTTTTGTGACTATTATGTTACTACTTTATAGTGGTATATTACTACAATTATGTTTCTCATGGTGATTCCTCGTGGGGTTCACCTCTAGAAATTTTAGTGTACCACGTGCATTCAAAAGGAGGGGCATTTTAATCCAACTTTTGAAAAAACATTAAAAGGATTACAATAACAGAAGGGATTTTTTAATTCAATTTTTTTAAAAATTCCGTTAGTTTATAAGTAAAGAGGGGTAGCTTTATTGGGGGGAAAATTTTAGTTGAGGTGTATTTTACTACCCCCCTTAAATGCACATGATAACTAGGATCTCTTAGTAGTGCACCCCCCAAGGGTGATTCTTTAATACCTCATGGTAATAAAAAACATCTCTAGAAAATGAAAGAATGTTTTCATAGCCATGTAACTATTGCATTCTAATTTACAAAACCAACACATGCAAATGCACAAACACCCAAATTGTTTCTTTGCATATCTACAAAAACTATATATACAAGCATATAGACCAACTTCCACCATTGTCCAACATATGGAAACAAATAAACATTCCTAGGAGATGAATGCAAGGTAGGCAAATGAATTTAATAAAATGTAGTTTAAATATTATCAGGCATAGTAACAATAGATTACCTCAAACTCCTCACGTGAAAGCAACTATAATTTCCTCTCTCCCTTAGTGGCTTTCAGTGGAAACTCTTCTAAACTTACAATATGGGAGTTAACAAGAAATCAAGTTGGGCATCAAGGATCTTAGATCTTTGTTTGAAATAGGAAGACTCTAGCCTTCAGTTGGGAGGTTGCTCTATCTAGCCAAACCTAATTCCTAGTAAGCTCTAAACCTTGAACTAACCTCTTGTAATTTAGCATAAAACAATGCTAGACGAAGAGTGTTTCATGCACCTTATCATCTAAAATAATAAGGAAAATATCTTCTTCCCCTTGGCTCCACTAATGGACATATGTCACGTGCAAAAAAATTATAACCTGGCTAGATTACCAATGCATGGGATAATTCTCTCTCTCTCTCTCTCTCTCTCTCTCTCTCTCTCTCTCTCTCTCTCTCTCCCTCCCTTCCTCTCTCTCCCTCTCTCTCCCTCTCTCTCTCTCTCTCTCTCATGTCCCTCGCTTGGTGCCTCGCTGCTCTCCTCACGTGACTTAAACATGTATCCACTCTTTTTCGAGGGAAACTACACCCTCTACCCAGGTGCTATTCCAACCATGTACAAGCTAAAACAATCATTCTTATGCTCTACTTTGTGTTCTTCCTACCCATATCACTGCCATAACTAGAGAGACTCAAATTAGTACAACATAGTTGCAAATTGCATTAGACGAAAGGAAACTAGATTGAAGTTCCCACAAGGATTACTTATCCAGATTCCATGGAGCAAAGTTCAACATTATAGAAACTCTTGCAAAGTACTTTTTGTTTTGTTTTAATGAGATGAGGAACGTCAATGTATAAATATTTTGTGCACATCAAATATTAAAATTCTAGAAACTCCTACAATGGCTTCAATGTAAGCTCATCCATAACCTCCACACTCTTGTCTTTCAAGGCCTACATGCCTACCTTCTTCTCCTCTCTCTCTCTCTCTCTCTCTCTCTCTCTCTCTCTCTCTCTCTCTCACTCGCTTGATCTGTGTGTATGTGTATCCCTCTCCCCCTCCCTCTTTGTGTGTGTGTGTGTGTGTAATTAACTAGAAAAGAAATCGAGGCATGATGCTAGATGCAAGGCATGGCGATGCTCGAGGGCCATAGAGGAAAAGGGAACATGAGGAAAGAAGCATTAACATAGGTTGGGGAAAAAAGGATTAAGAGGGGTGGGAATGAAGAGAGGGACTATGCCACAAGGGGGAAGAGAGAGGGGGAAGAGGAGCATGTACATGATAGGAGGTGGAATGTAGAGATGGAGACATCAAGGGAAGAGAGTCATGCTTTATTTGAAAGGAAGCATGGGGAGGGGAAATCAAAGTACTAGGTAGGTGGCTTTACAAGAATGAGCATGTTCCATCAAGGAATAGCCCCCTCCTTTTATAGCCAAGAGAGGGGGTCTCTCCCAATCAATCCATCCTCCCACATGCATGGTGTGTCTGGAAGAGTATCCCATGTGGGCTTGGCAGTTACGATGGATTTACAAAGGAGGCCATTGGTCTGCTCCGTTTCTCCCATGGACACTGGATGATAGATGCTAGAAGTGCGGTGATCAATACCCATGCGATCCATGAGCAACTCCACTGCTTCATTTAAGAATGGACTCCCATGGTCAGATACTATTTCCATGGGTGTCCCAAACCTTGTGCAGATATGTTCAAATATGAAATTTGAAACTGCCTTACCATTTGCAGCAGGGAGGGTGACATCTTCAGCCCACTTAGTGACATATTGAGTGGCTACCAAAAGATACTTCTTTTTGTGGGCACTCATGGGTAGGGGCCCAACAAAATCTATTCCCCACTTCTGAAACGAATGGATGGACATCATACAGTGATGTTGCCCAAGACACAAATCCTTCCTACCAAAGAATTGGGATGGTTCACAAGTTTTGCAATACATAGTGACATCCTTGAACAAGGTCAGCCAATAGTACCCAGCATGTAAAGTCTTCCTAGCTATATAATCACCGGCATAGTGGCCTCCACAAAATCCATCATGATAATGCTTCAATACCTTAGGTACTTCATTTGCATCAATGGCCCATCTTAGTACCCCATCCAGGTCTTGATGGTATAACACCCCATCAAAGAGAGTGTCGCGCCTACTATCTCTACGAATTTTCTTTCTCATAGCTATTACTTTCTGGAGGAAAGGAGAAAGTGGTCAGAAACCTATATATTCCACCATACCATGGATCCCCAACTTCTATGGCCACTACAAGGGTTACATCGAGGCACTCCTCTAAATTAATCAAAGCATTCTTCAAGTTGGAACAACCCCCTTTTGCAATTTTGAAAGAAAAATCATATTCTTGTAAAACTGCCAACCATTTGGCCAACCAGCCCATGGGATTTGGTGATTGAAGAACCTGATTTGAAAGACCATTGTTACAGATTATAATGAAGGACTTTCCAGCAACATAATGCTTAAATTTCTCAATGCAGAACACCAAAGACAAAGCATGCTTGTTAGCCTCAGAGTAGCATCATTCAGTTTCGAGCAATTTTTGAGAAGCAAATCGAATGTAATACAACCGATCCTCCCCTTGCTGGAGAAGAATAACCGCCAGAGTGTGCTCACCAAACCTAGATATAGAAAGTCTTTAACCAATCAACATTGCATAGAATGGGTTTTGAAGCTAGAGCACTCTTGATTTGTACAAACCCATGATCACAATCCTCATCCCAAGAGAAATCAACTCCATCTTTTAATAGCATAATCATGGCTCGCGTCAAAGTAGCATATTGATCAATGAAGCGATGATAGTATCCTGCTAGATTAACAAATGAGCATACGTGATGTTTGGTTGTTGGCGAGGAGAGCTTGAGGATAGCTTCTACCTTCTTGGGGTCAGGCTTCACACCCTTAGATGAGACAATATGTCCTAGTAACCTCCCTTGAGTGGCTCCAATGGTGCCTTTATCAGGGTTGAGCTGCCATTCACATCATTGACCCTTTAGAAGGCCAACCTAACTTTCATGACATGCTCCTTACGTGCTGAGAATATACAAAAATCATCTAAAAACACCTCCAAGAAAACCTGCAAATAAGGAGCAAACACCATTTACATAAATCTTTGAAAGGTAGAAAGAGCATTAATGAGTCCAAATGGCATTAATTTGAATGCAAATGTCCCCCAAGGTGTGGCAAATGTGGTTTTAAGCACATCATCCTCAGCAACTCTAATTTGATAAAACCCAAAGTAACCATCACATAAAGTATACATCTCATGACCACTTACCTTCTCAAGAATGAGGTCTTGAAAGGGCAGAGGATGATGGTCCCTCTTGGTGGCTGCATTGAGTTTCTTATAGTCGATGCAGACCCACCACTTGTTGTTTTTCTTTGGGGTGACTACCACTGGTGAAACCCATTCAGTATTGTGAATCGAAACAATAAACCTAGCTTCTACAAGTTTTTGCAACTCTGAGCGCAAAGAATCAGTCTATAGGGGCCCTAACCTCTCATACTTTTGAGCCACAAGCTTCAAATCAAGCTTCAGCTCTATTTTGTGCTCTATGGCAGTCACATGGCAAAGGTGGCGGTAGCTAATTGCGAAGAGGTCTGGGAAATCTTTGAACATTTCTAGGAACTCATCTTTCTCACTTGGAGTGAGGTCTAGGGAAAGCATAGATTCAAGCTGTTGAGGACTAACTGTTACCTTTTTTGCAGGTGGCGGGGTTGGAGACACCCTTATCATGTAAACTTCCTCCTTTGAGAGCTCCTCCCCCCCTCTGATTCTTCCATTGATTCAAACATCAAGGATGAGATAGTATCATTGTCTTGCTCCTCTTCTTCTTCTGGTTCAGTGGCACCTAGTTGCATTGGGATCTTCTCCTTAGAAGCACCAAAAGACATGTGTCCTGTCTTCCAATAGCTGACTGCATCACTCTTGGTAGAAAAAAAATTTGGTATTATATATTTACAAAAGATTTATACATTGAAGTTCCTCATTTCATTACAACAAAACAAAAAGGACTTTGTAGGAGTTTCTACAATGTTGAACTTTGCTCCTTGGAATTTGGATAAGTGCTCCCTGTGGGAACTTCAATCTAGTTTTGTTTCGTCTAATGCAATTTGCAACTATGTTGTACTTATTTGAGTCTCTCTACTTATGGCAGTGATATGAGTATGCAAAACATGAACCAGAGCATGAGAATGATTGTTTTAGCTTGTACATGGCTAGAACAACACCTAGGTAGAGGGTGTAGTTTACCTTGGAAAAGACTGGATACATGTTTAGGTCATGTGAGGAGAAAGAGCAAGGATACAAGCGAGGGACATGAGAGAGAGAGAGAGAGAGAGAGAGAGAGAGAGAGAGAGAGAGAGAGAGTGAGAGAGAGGGAGAGAGGGAGGGAGGAAGGGGAAGGAGGGAGGGAGGGAGGGAGGGAAGGAGGGAGGGAGGGGGAGAGAGAGAGAGAGAGAGAGAGAGAGAGAGAGAGAGAGAGAGAGAGAGAGAGAGAGAGAGAGAGAAGAAGATGCTAGGCATGTAGGCCTTGCAAGATAAGAGTGTGGAGGTTATGGATGAGGGGAGGGAGGGAGAGAGAGAGAGAGAGAGAGAGAGAGAGAGAGAGAGAGAGAGAGAGAAGAAGATGCTAGGCATGTAGGCCTTGCAAGACAAGAGTGTGGAGGTCATGGATGAGGTTATCCCAAAGCCATTGCAAGAGTTTCTAGAATGTTAATCTTTTCTTCTTGTCATTTGGATAGGTACTCCTTGTGGGCACCTCACTCTAATTGCATTTCATCTAAGGAAATTTGCAACTGTGCTATGCTAATTTGAGTCTTTCTAGTTATGGTAGTGGTATAGGAATGCATAATGAGAACCAGAGTGTGAGAATGGTTGTTGTAGCTTGAACATGGCTGGAATAGCACCTGAGGTCATGTGAGGAGAGCGAGCTAGCGAGTGAGGGAGTTGACTTGAGAGAGAGAGAGAGAGAGAGAGAGAGAGAGAGGGAGAGAGAGAGAGAGAGAGAGAGAGAGAGAGAGAGAGAGAGAGAGAGAGAGAGAGAGAGAGAGAGAGAGAGATGCCAAGCATTTGAAATGGAGTCTACACAACTTTGCAATGTACACCATGCCTAGCTAAGCTACAAATTAAATGGCTTATCAAGCCTGATGTTGTTAACATGCAAAGAGTACGTTCGCGCTTGCAAAATGCACATTAATGAGTGATTAGAGCTGATTAGGCTTCATGATTTACTTCAACAGGCACAGTCATGGAAGGAGTATAGTACAAGTTCAAGGAGTTTGAGCCCCAAATATCCCAAACGATCATAGGTTCAAGCTACAAATTGCCACAAAATGTGGTTATTATGGTTATTTGCCTTGACACGAGGGTCAAGCCACCCAAGATTGGCCTTGCCACTCCAAGTTTTGGGCCTTGTACAAGGGGTTTGAGCCCCAAATAGTTTTGGCCTCAGAGCCTCAAGACTAACACAAGTGCTATTTAGCGCTCTTATATGGTTAATACAAGTGCTATTTCTGACACACAAGAGTGGAAGAGCAGGGGAGATATGGAAAGGATAGTAGTGATGCCTTGGCACCCTATGGGCCCAAGAGCCTTTTAAATGTAAAGAAAGAGAGAGTGCTAAAAGGAAAAGGGTTGGCCTTCCCTTCAAAACGTGACATGTATAAAAGACCAAATGGTTGACTTTAGTCTTCAATGTTGTATGCACAAGTTTGGAATACAAGCTCCCTCTTCTGTTCAAGAGTTTCTTTGGGTGTTCTCTTGTCTCCTTCATAGTGCCTTTGTGTTTGCTAGTCCATTCCCCTTCACTCTCTCCTTCCCGTCTCCTTCACCCTCCCTTCTCCCCTCTCTTCTTCTTTCTCCCCCTTCCCTCTTTCTCTCATGGAAACACACTGCAACAATCCGAAAACCACTTGCATGACACAAGTGGATGGCTTGTGCTTGCATTGCTCTCAGTGCATGGAAGTAGCTTGGAGTGGAGGCTTCAATGGCATTCCTTCAAGATCCCCATGACATGTGAGTCACCATCGAGACTACACATTTTTTGCATCGCTGTCAGGGAGTTCAAGGTATGATTTTGCATTTGCACTTGATTTCTTTCATAACCCATCCATTTCACAAGGCTTCAAGCTTATCTTGGAGCTTTATTAGTAGAGTTTTAGTAGAGGAATGAGGAATGTGAATTGGAAGGAAAAGAGACAAAAAACTATCATTTTATGTTGAAGAGCATTTTTAAGTTTAGGAAGCTTGTTTTTGAGATTTGTTAAAGTTTGGAAATGATAGGAAGGTAGTTTCTCAGATGGCTAAGGTGTGTATGTTGTCAAATCTCACAAAAATCAACCAAGAATGAGGAATCAAGCTGAATTTCGAAGTTGTTTTGTGTGTTAATAGTCAACCCTCAAGAAATCTTTCACTTTTGCACTCAAATGTTGTTTTTCTTTCATGTTTTTTGCATTGAGTATGTAGACTAGGTAGTATAGCAGCCCCCTAGCACAAAAAACCCTAAACAAAAACTCCAAATCTTTCAAAATCATTAAAAACTAGTCGGTGACAGCACATTCCTATCCCCACAGGTTGGTGGCTTAGCGCTATCCTGCTGACCGTCACCATAGCCCTATCTCATCGGTCAAAATCCATTGACCCATGGCCATAGCGTCTATCCCCACAACCTAGCTTCTGACCATGGCCTAATAACCCGCCACCCTAATTAATCCGTGTCAATGTTACCTATCATGTTGGTTTTTGACAGTCGTTGACTCGTGGCCTTTAGTTACCCCCACCACCGTCACTATAATAGGATCCTGCCGATCGGTGCCTTCAATTATCCCCACGCCCGTCACCATATCCTTATCCCATTGCTTGAGGTATCCGATTGACCAATGCGTTAAGCTCATCCTCACAACCATTTCCATCTTGATTACCCCATGCTCGTGACCATACCATTATACCACTGACCTCGTTATCCCTTTGCACGTAGTCTTAGCTCATCCCTACGATTGTGGAGATACCACCTGTGTCCCATCCCATTGACACATGGCATTACCTATCCCACCAACCGGCACCTTAAGAACTATCCTGCTACCCATTGCCATATTATTATCCCACCGACGTTAAGCTATTCCTACGACCGTTTCCATAGCGCTATCCCTATGCCTATAGGGATACCTTTGGGGTAGTCCAAAAAAAATTACATAATTAAAGTTCAGCCTGAGTGTGCCCTGTTAGAGGTCTTATACATGCACTTGCGATCTGGAAGAATTTTGTCCAAGGATCCCGTGCCTGGAGATAGTGCTTCGAGCTACGCTCGGCCCACCTTTTACCCTAACTGGGCAATCCAAACCGGAAGCCCTATTCCTAGCTCCCACTCCATAATAGGAATCCAGCAAGAGGATCCATCTAGCTTTGAGAAGATGCAAGACCCTATGGGTCCAAGGGCTTCCAAAGCCCCCTTCACTAGTGTGGCCTCTCCCAACTCTCATGCTCCTTTGGTAGCCCCTAGGTTAAGAGGTACATTCTCCAACATGTTTTGATGTTTAGGCCGAACATATTCAGCAAACATGGAGAACCCCTTCATAGCATGTTAGTGGGGGAAGGGAAGGTCAACAACAACCAACTCTTGAAACACAGACAGGGATATGTTACAGGGTATGCAATGGCAACTATCCCTCCAATGAGTGTCCTTGCCTTAGGGCAAGGCCACTGTGCACACTGCCATAGATGGGGGAACAACGATATCTCCCAATGCCAAATTTTGAGGTCCCTTCTCCAACCCATGTATGAAGCAAGACCCCCACTAAACCTAACAGCCTCGCCTAATCCTATGAATGCACAAGAGGCTCCGTTATTGCCACCCATACTGGGTCCTCAACCTCCCCTACCTCGTATAGCTCCGGTGAATCAAGTATTGGTAGAGGAAGTACCCAATGATTGGGAGGAGACGGATCCATACCACTAACCCCTAGACTACTACCCCTATGAGGAAGGAAGTGGCACCCTAACTCACTACTCTGTGCAAGAGGATCAACAAGTCCCCATGTTCTAGAATGCTCCCTTGAATGCAAGGGCTAGAGACCTAAACTCTGTTGCTTGAAGGTCCCTGATCCAATGCTATACATACCAGGGCCCACACAGGGCAAGTGAGTGCCCTTACAAAGGTACTTCGAACCCTCCGGTGTCATGCTACAAAGTGTTAGGGGCCACATTTCTTAAAGGAGTGCCCTTATAGGGATCTTACCCCAGCTGCTCCTCCCATGATAGGCCCTACACCCTTGTGTGTAGGGTGTGGAATCGAGCATTTATTTAAGGACTATCACTTGAGAAGGCCAGTAACCCATGTCACCCCACTTAAGAGCACCAGCCTTAACTTGCTTAGTATTGAATAAGGCCAAGTGGCCATGGTACCCTTAAAGCTCATTACAAGGATGCAAGACAAAGCCATACGTAGGGCAATGAGGAAACAGGCAAGGAAGGATAAAGGGCCTACTCCCTTGAATGTAAGGGCTAAAGACTTAAATTGTGTTACTCCAAGGACCCCGATCCAATGCTATACTTGCCAGGGCTTGCATAGGGCAAGTGAGTGCCCCTAAAAAGGTACTTCAAACCCTCTAATGTCATGCTTCAAGTGTTAGGGGCTGCATTTCTTAAAGGACTACCCCTACAGGTATCTTACCCCAGCAACTCCTCCCACAACAGGACCAAGGACTGTCGCTTGAGAAGACCAGTAACCATAGTCACCCCACCTAAGAGCATCAACCTTAACTTGTTTAGTATGGAGCAAGGCTAGGTGGCCACGGTACCCTTAAAGGTCATCACAAGGATGCAAGCCAAAGCCATAAGTAGGGAATGAGGAAACATGCAAGGAATGATAAAAGGTCCCTATTGCAAGGCCCTGAGGTTCCTCAACATCCACAAACCCGATCCAAGAAAGCCATACAAATAGGTGATGGGCCTGACCAAGTGCTCATTCAAGATGGTTCTGATGAGGAAACAACCACCCTCACTACCTCCTCTGTGTCAAGATGTGCTTCCACCCATGACTTGAAAGTACCTCTAAGCTCAGGTGTAAACAAGCCAGTGTAGGCCCAAGGCCTCTCACCCTTGCTCCTAATCAAGGAAACCTATCTAGACCCACCAGTCCTAGAGAAACAATATGTAATAGAGGCTTAAAACTTGCTACAAGACTACTAGGAAAAGTTCAAGCATAGACTCAAGGCGAGCAGAGTGTCGGATACCATCCATTAGGAAAAAAGGGAGCTCATTTTGGGGCCTTTTATGGTTTGGAAAAATAAGCTCTCAACCAATCAATAGAGGGCCAATGTAACGTTGGAAATTCATGAAATCAAGAGAAAATAGAAAAAAGAAACAATATTTTATGTAGGTACAAGCGTGCTACATTAATGTGGAGATTGGTTTTTTATTCTCACAAGATCTTTGGACAAGAAGATAGAATCTAGTCTGACATTTTATCTGAAAAGGGCCTTCCCGCTTCCACCTTCCTTTGAACTTTGAAATGTTGTGCCGCCTTCGAAAGGTCTACCATTCTACACCACTACCTCATTGTGTAGCAGCCTCTTCTTTTCCAAAACTGCTCCCTTGATCCTGTTTGGCGTAGAGTAAGATGTTTCTTGTCAACTATCTGTGGTCTCCATGGTGAATAAAAACCATGGCCATTCTTGTGGAAGACGCTCTGTGGATGATAATGCTATGAAGGCAGAATTATACCACACATCCTTACCTCGTCGACCTGCTTCTTCTATTTCTTCGGTAGAGAATTCAAGTACAGTCAAAACGGAAGGAACTTGGGAAAGGTTTAGTGTTTCGAAAGGAGCATGGGTGCTCATGCAACCTAGCAAAAGAAAAAGACCCCAGACAAAAAACATTTTCTTGGCATCATGGAAGGGAAGAGTACGAGATTTTAAAATCACCAGAGGGAAGATATCGGTGAAAGAAGTTTTGATTCAGCATTTGTACATGCATAAAGAACTTGTCTTGCGAGACTATCCAAATGATCTTCCGCAACACAGGCCTAATTGTATATTTTTCTATTGTGGTTTTTTCTTTACGAAGTGTATGGATTTTTAAGATGAAGCTTTCTTTCTTTGCTTATTGACATTCTTGTGTTGTTTTATTTTAGATTTATACCCTTCATCGTATGAGACATGGCAAAACATCGATTGTATTCTGGGATTTATAGATGTTCTGCATGGACCGATAGGAGAACAACAATACCAAGGTTGATGTGCAACAGAGCTAGCTCAATCGGGTATATTTTTTACTGATCATTTTTATCAGTTGCTGGACAATGCTAACACACATGGTGTGTTAAGGAAACAAGACCTTCCGGCATGGAATTCAGTGGATTGGCCTCACCCACATTCTAGTGTTATAGAGGCATATAGGACCATGCTTTTCACAGAAGTATAGAAAGCTCTAAGGCCCAATATTGCCACAAGGATAATAAAAATTTCTTTATGCATGCCTCTCACTGTTTTTGTGGACTTGTTTAATACCTTTCTATTGAAGGTTTCAAAAAAAATGTTCACAGTTAAAGCAACAAGTTCGGCATGCATGCCACAATTTTTGGATAAAGGTTGGGATAAGAAGACATGTAGTTCACTATTTTGTGAGGTTGTCCAACCTTCTATGCAACTGAAGTACATGGTTGCATCACAAAATTTTATTTTTTCTTTTTATTATAAGCGCAGTCGAATGCTAGGCGCAAACCAATGGATCAAGATGAAGATTCTTTTGGTGTAGAAAATAAACTTCTTGATATTGATGTTGTTGAGAATGGTGATGTGCTAGTCAATATCTCATTAAGAGAATGTTGCTCCCTAGCTCAATTGCGCAATGACATTCTGTTTGAGACAGAAGGTTCTATTTCAAACGACTTTTTATTTATCTACAACAATAAAAAGGTACACCATCTAATTTATCCTAGTCTCATTAAGCACTGCTATTAGTTTACTTTACCCTATTGATTCATATTGCGTTTTTGTAGGTGCTCAAAAGAAGAGAGAGCTCAATAAAATGCAAAGACATTGAAAATTTGAAATTTGAGATAACATAGACTCCATAAACAAAGGTTTTGTATTCAATAAAGTAAAAATTTGTACAGAAGTGTTTAGTTGTACATGTAGAACATATTCTTGACAACCATTTTCTATTTATCTATAGCTTGAGATCTAGAGGCTGCTTTACATGGTCCAAGCTCTCCCTATCATCATTTTTTGGAGAATCTATTTTCTGCTGCTCCATCCTGTCCTGTACAGTATGCTGGTGCTGCTCCATTGTCTCCTCTACTGCCCAAGGAGCATTTGTTTGCTGCTGCTCCATCTTCTCCTCAACAACATCAGTAGCAGGTCCTTGTTCCTGTGGCTTCTCCTCATCAGCACTAGGTCCTTGTTCATCTATGGCATCAAGGTGTATGACACCTTCTCGTACTTTAGAGCTCTCACCCAACTCGACAGTAGCTAGTACAATAAGTTTGGGGGAGGCATAGCTCAAAACCTTCCAAATTGTATGAGCTCTGAAATTATATACATAGTTTGAGCTGAAGCTATCTTCTTTCATTTGCAATGGCATATGATGATTTAGAACACTTTGTATCACTATCAATTATCTTCAAGCTAAATAAAATGTTTTTTTTCTTACAAGGTCTGGCCGTTCTTTATCAAAATAGCTTGAAAGTAGATATTTGGCACTGATCAGCACTCTCTATCCATAGCTACTTGAATCATCTTGTTGTGGTGTCTGTACAATTGGAAAGATATGTTAGAAACTGTTAACATCTGAACAAAACAAAATTATTCAATAAGTTCAAAGGCATAGCATGAAATAGACATCAGTAGAGGAAACGACTTTTTACCTCTAGATTTATTGGCTCTATTGAATCCAAAAGAGAGACATTAGGAGGACAGTGATCCAATGCATCTAGAAGCCTTCTAATACAACTGCAATACATATCATTTAGTCAGTATGATATCAAAATAATGAAGTTTTAAGTTCAAAAAGCACACACACCACTTACAATTTCAGCTCTCTGTGTGTGTTTTTAAGAGAGTTGAATATAAAGCATTGCTTCTACTGGATGTCAATAGAAACAAAACTCGAGTGGTCACTGCGTAAGGAAAAAAGCATTAAGAAATCAAAGGCTACAAGAGTTCTCAATCTTAAAGAAGAATATCAAAAGAAGCAATCACCCACATACCTGTTATGGTATGGAAGTGGCAAAACATTAATAACTTCAAAATTGCAGTGTCTGAACTAGTTGGAAATACGGATGGGAGTTTCCTTTGCATCTCTTAACTTAGAAGAAATGGCAGGATCAATAATATGGACTGTATGCTGTACAGAGGGGTGAAGCCAGCTTCTCATCATGCTGCATAGGACCAAAAAATAATTAGGGTAGGGTATAAAGGAGGTACAAGGAGGATTGTTTTGCAAAAAATGTAAAATAATAGACACTTACTAGAGCTTTGCAAGAATGATAGTATCTGAGCAATACTCATTCTTATGAGCCAATGCTGCCAAGCATGGTTTTGTCAAGTCAAAATCATTCACTAAAAATTCATCCTCAATATGGACAACTATATTAAGGCCTAGCTCCTGCAACCTTCTTTGTATCTGCAGCTCCGTCTTTCCAGTCTCCACATCTATAATAAATTTTGTTTCTTTTATTTGCTGCTTCAGTGACTCCTCATCAGCAGCCTTCCCTCTGGTGTTCTTTGAGTGGGTTCCTTCAACAACCTTAACCTCATCTACCTTCAACTTCCTTGTAGGTGGAATTAATAATATGTCTCTCAGCTTTATGTCCTACCATTCCACAGGATGAACAAGCTTGTCATACCTCCATCTCACTCTGGACAAAGTGTTGAAGTCTTTGGCCATCACAGTCACCCTATGAGCATGGGCTGCTACCAACATTGCATCTTCAAAATATTTTTCCAAGTAATCCTCTGCCATTTCCTGTAAGGAAAGAATGGCAGTCCTGTTCCACCTGAACCCAAGGTGCCAACTATCACATATTTCTTTCACCAGTCTTTGAAAAGGTGCCTTGGGGATTGCAAAGCCTATAGCTTTCTATTGCTTCCTAATCTCCCTTAGCACACCTACACCATGATTCAATCTCTTGGCCTTTTATTGGAGCAGGCTCATTGGCTTACCCTTCCTGCCATGTGTAGCTCTTCCCTTTGGAGGCACACTAAATTTCTTGGTACCTGCCCCAGCTGCTGTTGCTGCAAGCCCTGGCCCTTTGCCAGCTTTCCTTGCAGTTGACTTGGTTCTTGCCATCACTCTGACAAACTGCATACAAAGCAATGGAAAGAGATTACAGCCATGGAGAACATGGTATGACACAAAAAGACAATCATAGGGGTGGATGAAGAAACATTGAAAATTTTGCAATAAAACGCGATATGGAGAGTTTGAAATTCCTAAAAGGTCAAAATCGCATTTTCCTGCAAATACCTGAAGTGACAAGTTGGTGCATTCCTACAGTGATTTCTCTGTCTTTACAACTAAATACAATATGAATGGAGTTTATGCAAGAAGAGTACAGCCATGGACAACTATGGAAGTCACAAAACCAGAATGACAGGGGTGGATGAAGCAACATTTCAATATTCGCAACAAAACGCAATTTCAGCTATTTGAAATTCCTAAGGCCTTCTCCTCACATTTTCTTGCAAATTCATGAGGCAGCATTGTGGAATATGCCTTCAGTCATTTGAAGGTGTTTGCATGTCCATGCAGGATGGATTGAGTCTATGGAAGGCAAGAATTGTGCACAGACTGAAGGAAGAACCCATAATTACAGTTTTACCCTCACATGCAATTATCACACTTGAAGATCTGCATTCCTACAGTGATTTCTCTGTCTTTACAACTAAATAAAATATAGACTGAGTTTATGCATTTCCATGTAGGATGGATTGTTTCTATGGTAGGTAAGAAGATTGCAGAGACTGAGGGAAGAACCCATTCATACTGACCTAAAATCTATCTGTGGGTGTGTTGTGCTACTGATGAGTACCCTGTGCTGGGGATGAACCTGTGCTGCTAGTCAAGATGCTGATGTTGTAGAGTAGGGAGGTAGGGAGGCAAGAGAGCTGAGACTGGAGGGCAAGAGGGCTGAGACAGGATAGATTAGACAGGAGGGAAAAGATAAGTGCAAAATACAAACAAGGTAGCTACTAAATCCCACACGTGTGGAATGTAGTCATTTTTCACACGTGTGGATGGGACCCAGATCTCTTGGAGTTTGAAACTTGGCACATGTGAAAGGTACACTTTATGCCTTGGAACTTGTGCCATTCATGATTTCATAATCAATTCCACAACCACTCTTCCTTCCCCTGCCTCCCAATCTTTCATCCCTGCTAGGACCCTCGCATCTTCCTTTTCCTTCTCTCTCTGATCCCTTCCTACCCAGCACACTCCATCCAGACTGCAACCTTCCTGAAGACTACTACCATTGCTAGATCTCTAGGTTACCTAGAGTGCAGAGTTCAAGTTAGGAAAAGAGTAGGAGATTCACCAATGCAACTCCAATAGTATGGAAAAGGAAAAAAAAGGTTAGAATTCTAGATTCTTTTCAATGTTTTTTGACATATACTTCTTCCATCCATTGGATTCTTGATGTCCAAATTTCTTCACTCAGTTCCACCCTTCTTGATACATATTCAATTGATACTGTCCAAGAATGTGGTAAATCACCCAAGAATTTGATTGGAGATGGATATGAATAGAACCTAGAAGTTTGCAACAAAATGCGAGGTGAGTGCTTTATCCATCTCTAGATAGCCCATATCGCATTTTGCTGCAAATTCCTATTGTTGACACATTCCTCATGAAAAGCTTCACTCAGCTCTAGCCTTTCTCTTGCATATCACCTCATACTATCCAGGAATCAATGAGATGAACCTAGTGTTTGATTTGACATGGATATCAACAGAACTGGAGAATTTGCAACAAAATGCGAGGAGAGTGCTTTATATTTTCCAAATGGTCCTACATCGCATTTTTCTACAAATTTGTGTGTCTCTTTTGGTTCTCACTTCTACCTCATTGTTTTGCTATCTTTGGCCCTGTGGAGTTCTTCCTTGATGATGAGAAATGTTTTTGCTTTGGAACAATTGACTCCTAGGCCCCTCCTTTCAAGAGGAAGCTGGACTTTTTTGTTGCTATTATTAGACCACATCAATCACCAGGTGAGTCATGAGAGCTCATGAAGGAATTATCTGGTGATATCCTATGCATTCCCTGATTGCATATGTCAGCATATAGAATTCAATGTATATAAATTTTGGAACAGGCAAAAGGAAGAGACTGGAGCAGAATGCTGATTCTTCCATCTCAAAACAAAAGGAATCAGAAGAGGACAAGTCTCCAGATTTGCTCCTATTTGAGTTTCTTCACAAATGCAAGGCTCAGAGGAACTTCCACATATACCACAGTATTTTCAACATGGAGTTCACAATGAGCTCTGTATTGGAGCATCACAAAGATTTTCTTTCAGACCATTGGGATACCTTCAAACAACTGACAGAGGTAGGAAGAATTGTGGAAGGGGAAAAGGTTTTGTGCATATAAATCATATTGTCCTTATTGGCAGGCCGAGGTACCATGTGAATAGAAGATTTGATAGCTTGCCTGATCAATATAAATTCAACTGTAACTTGCACATCAGAAAGTGCAGAGTGCTTGAGGAAACCATGGCATTCCTTATGTACATTGTCTTCAGTCGGGACTCTCTAGATGAACAAGGGTAGGAGGCTAAAGAAGAAGACACATTTGAAGCAGAGGAAAAAGAGGATGTTCCTTTGGTAACAAAAATGGCAAAGCAAGAAGAAGATATCAACCTCTAGGATGAGGGGCTGCAAGTGGCTGCTCTTGACCTTATTCAATTGAGGACAAAAACTCTTAGGGGAGCACAGCCAGTTGAAGATTTTGATGTTCAAAGCAGCAACTATGCAGTGGCCATGCTTCCAGGTGTCTTGATTGGTGGAAAAGATTATGTTTTCCTCCATGATATAGAGTGTATGTTCAATTTGAGGGAGGACTATGCCATTTCCCTTATTGCCCAGGCTTCAAGGCTTGACAAGGAGGTTGGCATAGAGGATGACCATTCACTACTGGCTTTGGAAACAATTTTTGATCCTGCAGGGGGCCTTAATTTTTGTTTCAAAGAGGCTGAAAAGTTCCAAGAGCCAAGTGAAGCTGCCTTCCAGGTCACATAGGAAGCTATAAATCTCTCAGCAATATACACAAAAAAGCTTAAAGAAGAGGTTGGACTGGAGGGGAGAGGAATAAATCTTTGGAAAGATGAACTGCTTGTTGCTGATGAAAATGAGAAGGTACGATCTTGTTACTTCAAATCAAATACTTTGTCTTCTACATAAATGTTTTGTAGGTTGTGTATTGTCTCACTCCAATCTTTTGATATGTGGCAGCTACAAATTGAGGATGACACATTCCTCCAGAGATCAAGTGGAAGCAGGCCGGTTGGGTTTCTTAAACTGTCAAGCCTAGCTCATTATATTCATGATCTAGGCAGTGCTAAGATCTTGATTTACCATAGGCAGTTGAGCAACAATGGAGAAGCCATTGTTTACTTCTTAAAATGTTTGTCTCGGGTTTTAGCTGGACATGATCTTTCATGGCAAAAGGAAAAGATCATTTTGATAGAGAGGTTGTCTGCCATAGATATATTTGGAGATTATGTGAATAAGCAGGCCTCTAGGGCCTCTTACTTTTTGTCTTACACTTCTTATGCATTAGCATGGGTGTTAAGGAGCCCAAATGTCTGGAGGGCTATGGAAAACACAAGCTCATAAGGTTTTGAGAGCCACCCATGATTGCATCAGGAGACACAATCCAAGAAGAAGAACACGTGGAGACAGCTGAAGAAAAGGATACCCCTCCCAGACAAGCAACAGAGGCAAGCATTGATAGACAAACAGTCGACATCAAGCCAATAAGGAAGAAAAAGACTCCAATCAAGATCAAAAAGAGAGTTTCGATCGGTAGGCCCTGGGAGAAATAGGATTTAGTCATCAAATATAGCACAAACATTATATTGAAGTTGAACTGATTTGTACAAAGTCTTTGATGTCTAGTATGATCTTGTATATATGAACAATAAGTTGAAGATGAAATGATTTGTACATTTAGATAGAGTGGTGTCATTAAATAGATAGAGTGGTGTCATTAAATATTAAACAAACAATATATTAAAATTGTGAACAAATTGTATTACGTTTAGATCACATGTTTCACAAAAGAAATACTGTTGATGGAGTCTCAAATCATGTAGGCATAACACCAAGAGTCACTTGTTCCACAAAAAAAAATTCTATTGATTGAGTTTGAAAACATGTGGACATAACACCATTAAGTTACAAATGAGTCCTATTCATGTTTACTTGTCCATTTATGGTTTCTAAATATCTTCGATTCCCTCCATTGTCTATGTCTCTCTGCTGCCATTGAATTGTCTAGAGTTTGTCTTCATCTTTGCTTTTGGGCTAGAAGAAAAGCAAGCTTGATTTTGGAGCTAGCAACTTTTCTTTTAGCATGCAGCCTCTGTAGTATGCCTCGATAAAACCATTGGAAGACTTCCTTCAGACTATTTGCCTTTTGACTCCCTCCATAGTGTTGTGTGTGTCTGAAAAATGCATTACGTGCCATGTAGTGAGACTTCTCCATGCCTTGGGTAGACCAAATTGCTAGGCATCCATACTTTTTGACAAAATAGGGAAGGTGGTTGTAGATGATATGCTATGAGACATAAGAATGCATAGTAAGTAATAAAAAAAAGAGGATCACACTTAAGTAAAAGAAGAAGACAGAACCTTACCATGTAGTGAGTTATATTGCAGGCTAACCACGCGTCTTTCATTGACTTCCCAAAATGTTTAATTGCCTCCTCAAAGTTCTTGTAATCACTCTTTGTCCATGATGTTACTTTGTCACAGAACATGAAGAGTTGATCAAGACCTCCATGCCTCTGCCTTCACATTTCGTGCTTCCCCATCTGCCTCATGATCTTTCACAGCATTATGGACTTACTTCCACAATCCATACTTAATCTTTGAAACTGTTCTACCTTGCCTTACTTGCTTAGTGTGTTTGGATTGAGATAAGAATCTTCTTGCCTTAACACCACCAATAGAGGGCTTGATTGGTACCTCCTTGCCATTGGTGAAATAGAGGAGGAAGGTGAAGAGAAGGAAGACCTACGATAGGTAACAGCCCACTAAAGGGTCACAATCAAGGATTGCAAGATCTTATATCAACAGGCCAAGAGATCTGGGGAAGGTAGGTGCTCCCAAGGATATGATGGTCCAGCCCCAATCAAGGAGCTAAACCTAGCTCTAGAAGGGTAGGGCACTATTATGGATAAAATTGTCTAAGGAAAAAGGCATTAATATGTATGTGTGATTGTATATGTGGCAATAGTATAATCAAATATGTTGTGCATAGGGCCCAAGGTTGAGGTGGCAAGGCATGACCATGTGCCACCCTTCCATGTAAGAGGACCCATAAGGTGTGTTGTACATAATCCATAATAATAATATTATAAAATGCAAGGTGGTATGGCTCCTCCATGTGCCACCCCTCCACCTAGGATGCAATAATTGAGATAAGGCTCAAAGTCCAAGGGAGAAGCAATATAAAATGGGTGGAGATGGCTATTATATTGAGTTATTCCCTCCATATGGGATAGGCCCATGTGGGGGAGGTATAGAAGGACAAAGAGAGCTAGTGAAATAATGGGGAAAGTAGGATGAGGTGGCAAGATTCCTTGTGCCAACCCTCCACTTGTCCTCCTAGAGGTTTGAACCTATTATAAAATTGGAAGAGACCTAGGGAGTATCATAAACTTGAGATATGGGGCTTGATTTATGCGGAAAAATTGAGGCAAAGGGTTGTCGCATACAATTGAGAGTGTGTACCCACCTAGCCCGCATGGGAGACTTTTCCACACACACCATGCATGTGGGAGGATACATTAATGTGGAGAGACCCCCTCTTTTGGCTATAAAAGGAAGGGGGAATTCCTTGATGTGACACGCTCATTCTTGTAAAGCCACCTAGCTAGTATTTTGATATTTCCCTCTCATCCCTCCTTTCCAATAAAGTATGGTTCACGTCCCTTGATGTCTACATCTCAACATTCCTCTTCCTATCATGTACTTGCTTCTCTTCCCACTCTCCCTTTCCCCTTGTGTCATAGTCTCCCTTTTCCTTCCCTCCACTTCTAATTCATTATTCACCCCTATGACATCCCTTCGCCCTCGTGATCTCCTTTTCTCTATGGCCTTTGAGCGTCGCCATACTTAGTCTCTAGCCTTTGGTCTCGGTTTCTTTTCCGGCTAAAAGCACCCAACCTGTATTTGTGATTCTATGATTGTGCATATTCATGATGCAAGCACGCTGAAGGAGGCATGGGATACTTTGACCCATGTCACACCATTCATGACATACACAATGCTTGATCTATTCAATTGTTGTAATATGTTGCATGCTACAAAGGTGCAACTTGACAAGTCAAGTTTAGAGGTGGACACAACCATTAGTGGAATGGACAAGGCCAAAAATGGCATGATACACAAGGACAACATGCTAAAAACTCTCTAAGTATTAAGGACAAGATTGCTAACATGGAGCATTAACGAATGCTACACATGGACATTAAGGCATTCTTCACTACATTGTACATCATTGGATTCAATGTAGAAGGTCCAAATTTTAAGGAGCATAGTTAAATCTGAGGTGAGATCACTATTCAAATTTTAAATATACCATGTGTCATGTCTTCAAGTTTTTTTTGTTGTGTTATTTTTGAAATACGTGTTTAGAAGAACCACACTGCAAGGTGGTTGGCTCCATCAAAAAAATCTCGATTACAACAAAATATATGGTATTGGAATTGTCAATTGGTATGCCTCACTCCTTTTTTTCCTTTCTTGGGGCTGTCACTGTGTATAAATTACCCTCTATATCACATGCGTTCAAGGCCTATTTATAAATTCCCTTATTTGTAAATTTTTTCATAATATACTGTATCCTTTTTCTATACAAATCTATAATTTTTCCCAGAATTACTTTAAATATTCCCTTATGTAAATTATTTTTGGTAAAATTCAAGAATTAAAAATAATCTTCTGTTGAACTCTTGTGATAGGGTAACTGTACTTTGTTCCTATCAAAGCAAGGTTTTGGCCACGTGGTGAAACCTTCCCCAGGATGCTCTCTTGTCTAGCCATTGTGGACATTTAGACATTGTCAATTCAAGAAGCTTTGGCAATCATGAGGGTTTTGCCACATGGTCAAACCTCCTCCATTTTATGTGTGTGCACATCCATAAAAGTTTATGCCACAAGGCAGAAACATGGTATAACACGATGTGACAAAATTCTAATGAGTGTACCTACCTCATAAGTTTATGCCACAAGGCCAAGTGTACTTCTCTAAAAAGTAGACAGGGATGCAAAGTTTCCACCTTTTGGCAAATACTTTTGTGGATGTGCACACACATACAATAGGAACCTGAAGGAGGTTTGACCATGTGGCCAAATCTTCATGATGGCCAAAGTTTCTTGAATTGTCAGGGTTTTGACAAGGTCTAAATGTCCAAATATTGCAAGACAAGAGAGCAACATGAAGAAAGTTTCAGCAAGTGTTCAAAACCTTGCTTTTATAGAAACAAAATCAAGATGAGTGTAATGCTGTCAAAAGTTTATGCCACAAGGACAAACATCAAAAGTTTATGCCACAAGGACAAACCTTTATCACATCATTTCTTGAGGTGTAACTAAGGTCATAGGAATGCCTATAGCATCTGGCGATCCTCATATAGTGTAAGCAACTGACATTAAAGTAGAAATGGGGTCTCAAAAGGGCCTCCAATTAGTGTTTCCTAATTTCAAGGGATTAGAGAGGGATTTGATGTGTACCAATGAGAGTGCTTCTTTGTTTGGGGCAGTGATATGTTGAGGTAGAGGGATGGCAGGCATGCAGAGATCCCCTATTGGCTATTCCTGTTACATTGGGGACCACCCAAACCATCCTCCCCCTTCTTAACCCATGCTTGACCACCCTCCGATGTGCACCCACCCCAGATCATCCCCAAATCTCATTTATGTCCTTGTGGGCCCTTTTGGTCAAATTTCTCTTCTCCTTACGTGTGTTGCAGGTTTGCCCCCTCTTTCTCTACTCCTTTGCTTTGGTTCAATTGCCCTCTCCCTCCATTGTGGGACCTTTTGGAAGAATTTATTTTGTCCTCTAGCTAACTGTAGGTTTGCCCCCTTTCTCTGGTCCTCTGCTCTAGTCCAACTGCCCTCTCCCTCCATTGTGGGACCTTTTGGATGAATTTCTTTTGTCTTCTAGCCTATTGTAGGCCTGCCCCCTCTCTCTCTTCTCCTTTGCTCTGGTCCAGCTGCTCTCTCCCTCCATTTTTCAAAAGTTGGGTTGCAGCACCTTCTACAGCTGGTCTTCTCTCTCCTACTCTTCTCACTGTTTCTATGCCTTCTCTTGCTCTATCCCCTTATGCTCTACCTCCACCTTCTCTTTCCTCTCTTGATCTGCCCTCTCTTACTATGAGGCCTCTTGCTTAGCCTCCCTATCCTACAAGTGCTCTTTCCCTTCTGCAGGCACTTCTCCTTTTGGTACAGGTGCTCTTTGCCCTCCTACAGACACTTTTCCTTCTACTATAGCAACTCTTTGCCCTCCTATAGGTTCCTCTAATATAGGATACAATTGCTCTTTTCTCTCCAACTATTGTTTTCCCAACAGGCATGGTCTGGAACACAATGACACAAGGTGGCAATGCTGTGAGCTCTAATATGTTCTGGAGGCATGATCAAGAAGAAAGTGACACAAGCTAGTAATATTGTAAGCTATAATGTGTTGTAGAGGCATGGTCAGGAACAAAGTGATCTAACCTATCTTCTTTACAAGATCCTGTTTTAACATAGGAGTGGGAAGTAGTGGAATCTTTGATATAATTGACAATGGACTCTCTGTAAGTTATGTGCAGGAATACCTTTTAGTCATGAAAAACGGAATGTATAGTCCTTCAAATTTACTTGAAATGGTGATATAGTAGGCAAGAATCTAGAGAAATGCATGAAAAATGTCCATTTTGTCCCTCGTGCAACATCAAACAATGTGTCTGACTAGTACAAGCTATCCAAAAATTATAGGTTGTGCATTTTGGAATTTGCATAGATTTTCTTCATGACTTGGAGGACATTAAAAACATTGATGAATTTTCTTTTAATGGTTTTATTGTGTGGTTTCATGTCCAAATTTTTTAGGTAATATGTCTAAAGTTTTCATGCCTAAAGCTCGGGGGGGTCACTATGTATAAACCCTCTATACCACCTGCGTTCAAGGTCTATTTCTAAAATCCCTTATCTGTAAATTTTTCATTAATAAAATGTACCCCTTTTCTATACAAATCTGTAAATTTTTTCCAAAACTATTTTAAATAGTCCCTTATGTATATTTATTTCTGTAAATTTTAGAAATAAAAAATATCCTTCTATTGAACTCACGTGATAGGGTTACATATGATGAGTGACCCCCCCGAGGCCTAAAGTTTACAATTTATACCTATTTGCCTTGCTTGCATCATTAAAGGAGACAATGCTATGATGGTAAGCATCCTATGTATTCATTTATATTTTATGGTCTTTTAATGTAATGTGCTTTGTTAGGTCTACTAATGTAACGGTTGTTGAATTGATGTAGGAGGCATTTGAGATCAATCATTGGTGCACTATATTGGTTGAGCAGGAGGATACATTGTGGTCTTCCACATCCAATTTTTAGAATGGCCTACTTAACTACTGAAGTGCATCAAAATATTGATAGCTTTATCATTATGATCCACATCACATGGCTTCCCCTATTTCATTGCATCCCATTGGCAATGGTGTAAAAAACTTTGTGCTTGGCTACCCTAAGAAGAGAGCCTTAATGGTATTAGTATTAGGATCTTACTTGGGGATTTCAAAAGCCTCTTTTTTCTATGTATTAGAGGTAGCAAAGAGTAGGTATAGGCTATAAATACTCTTTGTATTTGAATGGAGAGATTATAATACAAAAATGTACATTTTATCACATTCTCTTCCTTGCAAGATACCATGTCATAAGCAATAATTTTGATTTAATCATGTTGAACTTTTGAATGTGTTGTTAATTCAATATAAGGTAATGTTGCTTTGAATTGTAGAGTATTGAATATACCACCTCCAAGTTTGTTGTGTAGAGAGGTGAACCTTTTATATGCAAACTTGTCCCTTTTCCTTCATTTGTATCGAAAGTAATTACAAAGTTATGACCCCCTCAACTTGTGACTGATTTTTAAAGGTCTTCTACATTGAATTTGAACATTCAAGGTTATAGCACAAAAGTTATAGCTATTTTACATTCTCTTCATATTGCATGCAATTAAGTTCTATTACTTATATATATATTTTTGTAAAATTAATTTAGGAAAATATTATGAATAATCCAAGTCAAAAAAATACTATTGACCAAGTTTGGTCATTTTGGTGACCATATTTGGCAAATAAAGGAGGAATTTGACCACAGCGTAGAAGGCAAAGTTGGTCAGGAAATCATGGGGTGTCCAAAAATGCCAAAACCTGCCACCACCCAAATTTGGACATTTGGACACCCCATGATGTCCTAACCAACTTTGCCTTCTGCGTTGTGGTCAAATTCCTCCTATATTTGCCAAAAATGGACATTGAAATGGCCAAAGTTGTCAAACTCCTTCATCTACTACTTCAAAATCTATATTTCTTCATAGAAAATCATGAAATGCATCAATCTTTTACAAGGTGATATAGTAGGCAACCTAAAAATTAAAATAAAAGATACATGGACATAGCCAACCTCCATGACCAGGAAAACATAGAAAATGAGATTTTTATATTCCTCTTCAAAATATATATTTTCTCATGTAATGCATCAAATTATTTCAAGGTGATTTAGTGATATGAAATCAAATATTACATTGGCATAGCCAACCTAAAAGGTGGCTCCAAAGGCAAGATAAACAAAGAAATTAAAAATTTGCAAGGTGATGTAGTGGAAGATCAAAGTATTTTGCTCGGGGAGGTCACTATGTATAAACCCTCTATATCACGTGCGTTCAAAGCCTATATTAAAAGTCCCTTATCTGTAAAAAATTTCATTAATAAAATGTACCCCTTTTCTATACAAATCTGTAAATTTTTTCCAAAACTATTTTAAATAGTCCCTTATGTATATTTATTTCTGTAAATTTTAGAAATAAAAAAAATCCTTCTGTTGAACTCACGTGATAGGGTTACATATGATGAGTGACCCCCCCGAGGTATTTTGTATTAAATAAAAAATTACATTGACATAGCCAACCTACAATGTTCCTCCAAAGTGCAAGAAATTATATAGAAAATATATTGCCTAAGGGTCTTACTAGAGTTGTGCTACAAGGCACATAAGTTGTCATATTGACCAACCATCATTTTCTAAGTTACTTTGTAAATATTTTCTTTTCCATGTTTATCTAGGTTGAAGTTAAGGCATCTATAAAGACACATGGATTTCAAACAGATAGATAAAGGAATGTGACAATTCGGTCCATTCCAATTCCATTTTTGGCAAATGTTGAAGGAATTTGACTATGGCACAGAAGACAAAGTTGGTCAGGATGTCATGGGGTGTCCAAAAATGCAAAAACCCACCACGGAATGAATTTTGCCATTTAGAGGGTGTCCAAATGAAATTTGGACCGTGGTGGGTTTTTGCATTTTTGGACACCCATGATGTCCCGACCAACTTTGTCTTCTCCGCTGTGGTCAAATTCCTCCTACATTTGCCAAAAATGGACATTGAAATGGCCAAAGTTGTCAAATTTCGTCTTCTACCCCTTCAAAATCTATTTTTCAACATATAAAATCATGAAATGCATCAAGATGATGTAGGAATCTCAAATTTGGTTTTTTAACACTCCATCTAGTCAATGTGGTGCCATGGTCAAATCCCTTCTACATATGTATTGGAATGGCCAAACTTGGCAAACAACATTTTATTGACTTGTAAGTTACATCAAAATGTGATATAAAATTTGTGTGCAAGCTGATATAAAAAAAGATGCAATATTAAAAACATCACATAATTAAAATAGCCATAACAAAAGATTCACCATTTGGCCATAGATACATAAAAAATTTTAGCTTTAGATAGAAGAATATTATTAGAAATAGGTGTCTTTATTTCAAATTTTATTACAAAGAGGCTTCATAGCCAGTCTCTTTCTTTAGCTCTAATACACTAATAATAGGGTCTTTGAATCCTCAACTAAGTCCTTAGAAAGACCACTATGCTATTTGGAATCTCACATTCAACTCCTAAGTTCTTATAATCTCATGTACAACACATTGGAATGGATCACGTAGGTTGGCTTGGGTCAATACTGTGAATTCTCCATGCCGTATTGTTCCAAATGGATAAATTCTCCATTCCTACTTGCTACTCTACACATGAAGAAACATCATTTTAGAGATTTAAATTTAAAAAGATGTAATGCATCATGTGAATTCTTCTTCTTCAATCAACTTTTGAGCTTCAAGACTTACATCATAGCATCACGAGCGCCAGGCATCTCCTTTGCATCACCATTCCCTTCAAGTCCTACATCACCTCCAAAACAACTTGCTCATGCATGGCTTTGTGTCTTTCAATATGAAGTCTGTATCATCCATGCCCACCATTATCATATTGTCTTCCATGAAGTTCATGAAAGAACAACTAAGGGAACCTTAGCAAAAGCAATTTACCACTGTGGATAATCCAAAGTAAGAAATTACATTGAAACACTACGAAATTAAAATTTTAGCTCATATTCTCCTCTTTAGAGCACCTCTTGAGGTTCAAGATGCTTCTTTTCTTGAAAAACAAAATCATGGATCACATATTAATCCTGCAACTATATGGTCACATGGTAACATGGAAGATCTTCTCAAATGGTTCCATCAGTAGTCGCAGAGTTTATGGAGACTATGATAGGCCATGATAGAAGTTAGGTGATGTTTGAGGAGGGATGAGAAGGACCATGAATGATTACGAGGGAGGAGAAGCAAGCAGAGGACTAGGTGTGAGGATGAGGGCAAAGTAATATGCATGAGTAGAAGCAACAGGAGCAGGCATGAGCATGAGAGGAGCTTGCATGAGTAGGAGGAAGGAGGACTAGGCATGAGCATGAGGGAAGAGGATAATGGATGAGCACGAGGGAGGAGGAGGAGCAGGAAAAAGTAGTAGGGGGGAAGAGGAGGACGCATGTGGGAGGAGGATGCATGTTGGAGGAGGGAGGAGGAGGAAAAAGCAGAAGGGGGTGGGAGGAGGATGCATGTGGGAGGAGGGAGGAGGAGGCATGTGAACAAAGGTAGGAGGAGGGGTGGAGGGAGGAGGCAGGAAGGGAGAGGGAGGAGGAGGAGGTGCTGGATTGCTTTGTGGTAGAGGGCAAGGGGCTGGGAGATTTCTGATAGAATTTTGACAAAGTCTGGGGGTAACTCCTATGGTGAGGACCTAGTATGGTTGACCTTGACTAGAATAATGAACATGAAGAAGGTACCCATACCAATAAGGAATCAGATTTTCCTTGGGAGCTTGAAAGTGAGGCTGAGAATTCTCAATTTAATTTGAATAATAGCAGAATATCCCAAAAGAAAGTTGAAGGACGATATTGCCGCGAAGCCAAAGCTGAACACTTCAATGAGTTTGTGTTAGATATCAATGCTCCACTCTTGTGTAACCGCGCGGGAACTAGCTAACTCTACTTGTAAGCCCCCCATATGAGGAGAAGGCATTTGAGTAGCTCGGTTATCTGGTAGGTCTTGGTTTGGACACCAGATGGGGGCCATGTGTGGCCTGATGGCTGGACGATTTTAGATAGAGTTGGCACACTGCCAACTAGGCTACATGCAAGTGTGGGAAATCATCCCATGACTGACTGCACTGAGGGTAGATGGAGCATTTCCTAAGGTAGCCCACTCTCAGGTTACGGCATCCATTTGGAGCCCCAGATGATCCCAGATAACTCTGGGTAGAATGGAGACTGTAGGTTAGTTGCTCTATTTTGCACCACGGTTCTATCATGTGGTCGGTGGTCTACGACCTCCAGTCAACCATTTTGGGCAGACTGGGTTGATCACCCAATTGGGTCTAACCGACTGCGACTAGTGGCTATATAAGAGCTAGCCCGGGAAGCCCATTATCATCACTGGCTATAGCAACCTTGATTCCTTAGCATCTAGCCTCTGTCCTCTACTATTTCCAGCACACCATCGAAGCTTCTCTCATAGGAGCACATGGCTGGGAGGCAGCGCCATCTATTGTATCAGTTTTACAGTAATCAAATTTTTGATTCTCCATACTCTCTGCTTTCCTCTCTTGCATATGAGATCCTGTTATCTATTGAGCATAGACGCTGTATTGTTTTCTTACAGTTTGAATGAGTCCAAACTAGGTTTGTCAAATTCTATCTTACCAAGCCAGCTCCCAAAAAATCTGAGCCACCACCTCTTGAATGGTCCCTTGATGGACTTGAAGGAGTATGCATAGCAAATGAACCCTTACTTGGGAATACTTTGCCCATGGAAAAGTTACCTCACAGTTCCTTCGGGGGGTGCACCATTAAGAAATCCTAGGTATCATGTGCATTCAAAGGGTATTAAAAAAACCCCTCAACTTAAAAAAAAATCCCCAATAAAACCACCCATCTTTTCTTATAAACTAATGGATTTTTTTCTTCAGTTGAATTAAAAACCCCCTCCTATCATTGTAAATCTGTTAAAAATTTTCCAAAAGTGGAATTAAAATACCCCTCCTTTTGAATGCACATGGTATACTAAAATTTTGGGAGGTGAACCCCTCGAGATAGTTCCCAATGTAAGAAGTTTTAAAAGTATAATCCACATGTGTGGATGAATTTTGATCAACAAACTTCAAAAAAATAAATCCCACAAGAGCCTCAAAAATTGGTTAATGATACTATGCCACCCAGTACCCATAGCACAAGTCACGCTAATTCAACACCATCAGAGGTTGATCTTCGAGAAGTGCTGGAGTACTTCCAAAACTACACAAGTGGTAGTGTCTAAGGTGCCCACCCTAAGGTATGTGGACCTTATCAAAAAAATCCAAAATATGGCACCATGGTTTATGACAAACTAGAAAAACTCTTAGATGCCGGATTCATCTATAACATCGTGCACATTGATTGGGTTTCACCCATCATCATCATGCCTAAACACAACAAGAAGCTAAGAATATGAATTAACTTAAAGAATGTGAATACCGCCACAATCAGGGATCACTATCCCCTACCCTTAACAGAAACAGTGTTGGAAAAGGTGGCAGGATCTTATATATATACATTCTGGGATGGCTTCAGTGGGTATAACCAAGTATAAATTGCTCCTGTTGATGAATTAAAAAAATTATTTGCTACAAAATGGCATATATTTGCCTATAGATTCATGCTCTTCAACCTTTATAATGCCCCGGCCACATTCGAGAGAGTCATGTTCACAGCTTTCAAGTCATTTCCAAATAAGTTTCTATAGGTGTTCTTGGATGGTTTGTGCTTCCACTTGAACAAAAAAGATCAAGTCTTCAATTTCCTTGAAGCAATACTAATCAAATGCAGGGAGTATGGCATCTCCCTAAATCCAACAAAATGCCAGTTCATGGTCACCCATGGAGTTGTTGGGACACATCGTTTCTCAACATGGGATTGCAACAATTGACATGGACAAAATCAAAATAATCATGGAATTTCTTTCTCCTACAAATTCCAAAGGTGTACAGGTCTTTATGGGACATGCCGACTATTATAGAAGATTTATCTTGTGGTATGCCATGATAGCTAGACCACTTTAAAACTTATTAGTGGAATTCTTATGGACAGAAGAGTGCGACCAAGCCTTGAGCTTTTAAAGTGGCACCTAATCACAACACCCATCCTTATATCTCCCAATTGGTATATTTATTTTCATGTTTCTACTGATGGCTCCAAGTATGCAATTTGGAGTGTGCTTTGCCAACCTAGTGAACATAAGAAAGACTACCCATTCTACTTTGCTAGTCGACAACTCAATGATGCAGAGATCAGCTATACCACCATAGAAAGAGAAGCCCTCGCAATAGTGTAAAGTGTTAAGAAATTTCAGCACTATCTATTGGCAAATGATTTTGTCTTCTACACCGACCGTCAAGCATTGCTCTATCTTTTGAACTTTCCATGTACAACAGGAAGAATAACAAAATGGCTCCTCTTGCTTCAAGAATTCAACTTCAAAATAGTGGTCCGCAAAGGTGCCCAACACTACATTGCCGATCACATGTCTTGTATCAAGTTTGGAGAAGAAGCCACTAGATTAGAAGATGACTTTCCAGATGCCACACTATTTTGGAAAGATGTTGTTCTAGATTGGTGTGTAGATATCATTGGGTACTTTATGGTAGGAAGACCACCCCTTGAAATGAAAGCAATGGATGTCAAAAAACTAAATTTAAAAGTTGCACCCGATCAACTCATTGTCGGACAACTATACAAGATGGGCAAGGATTAGGTTTTAAGAAGATGTGTAATGTCTCATGAGATCATGACAATCCTGAGTGAAGTCCATGAAGGCATTGCAGGAGGACACTTACATCCTAGTCCGATGCTCTCAACACCAGTGCCTAGTAAATTGTTGTACTCCCTTGGAGTTGGTGGGGGGTGGTAATTCCAAGATAAGTTTGATTTTGTGGTGATCCGTGCAGATTCCATTCTGGGACACTATGTGGCTAAGAATTACGCCATGTGGCACTTAAGGGGATTCATGGATATGCGGTACAATCGACACTTTTTCAAGATGAGTATCAGGTATTTTAGGTGATCATCCCAAGTTGAGCTCATGCATATGTCATCCAAGAAGACTTCCACGAAGTCCCTCAAGTACTCCTTGAAGATTGTGATCATCATCCGTTGAAAGGTGGTAGGTGCATTGGTCAACCCAAATATCATTACTCTAGTCACATACACACCCCATTCGGTTGCGAATGTTGTTTTATGTTGATCCTATGGGGCGATGGACACTTGGTTGTATCCAAAGAATCCGTCTAGGAAGCTATAGGCTACTTTTCGATCACCCTTTCCAAGACATTTTCCGTGAATGGCAAGGGGTAGTGGTCACACTTGGTGGTGGTGTTAACTTTTTTCAAGTCCATGCATACTCAAATCTTTCTGTTCTTCTTTACGACTATCACGATGGGTGACACCCATCGGTATGATCGATCTTATAGATGAATCCCGTATCTATGAGTTTCTATGTTTCCTCCCTCACTATGAGTGCATATTTGGGATTCATAGGGTAAGGACATTAACGTGCTGGCCTAGCATCTACCAGCATGGGTATCATGTGCTGCATAGGTACCCCTTTCATATTGATGTATTCTCAGGCCATACAATCCTTGTATTCTCAAAGGAGAGCTATTAGAGCATTCTCTTTGTTGGGGGAGAGATCATCCCTATTACTTGATTTTGCACACCACATCTTGCCCTATTGCTTGACTGTGCACACCACATTTTTAGTAAACTTGGCTCAATTCACATGCAATGATCAAGTGATCAAAACTTCATAAATGAAACCCCAAATGGTTATTGAGGCGATCCTATTTGTAGAACCGATAATTCAAATCTAAAGCTTCTTGTAGAAGGTCAAATCTATGAATGTTTTTAGACTTTAGTCTATATTCATTTCTCTTTCTAGCCTCACTCATCATAGTGAGCCACTTTCATTCTAGGAAGCCCATGTTTGCGATATTTGATGGGCTCTTTCTTCTCATTCCTCTATGATGGCTAGGAAGGGCGTACATTTGAGTGAGTCTTATTGCATGAAGGATCAATTTGTACTTCATTGGTGGATGCGATTTTAGATTCCTTTTGATTTGTATTGTGCCACAAGCAACAATTGGAGAGGGTACAGAGGGGGAAGAGAACTTGAAGGCTTAGTTTGTTGAGAATTGATGAGATTTGAAGGATGGATATGGAGTGGTACTATGATGGAGCGAACCTAAAATCAGGACATAAAGTGATGGGATTTGAAGGATGAGTGCATGGAGTGGCTGGGGATAAAAAGAAGCTCAACTTGATATGAGAAGACAATGAAAATGTTGTTTGTTTCTATTAAAAAGGGCTCAAAGCCATGGCTTTAAAAAACTCGAGGGGGTCACTCATCATATGTAACCCTATCATGTGAGTTCAATAGAAGGACATTTTTAATATCTAAATTTTAAAAAAGTTAATTTACATAAGGGAGTATCTAAAACAATTTTAGGAAATATTTACAGATTTGTATAGAAAAGGGGTACATTTTATTAATGAAAAATTTACCGATAAGGTATTTTAGAAATAGGCCTTGAACACACGTGATATAGAGGGTTTATACATAGTGACCCCCCTGAGTTAAAGATATAGAAATTTTAGAATAAAAATTAAAAAATTTTTATCAACATTTCATTATCACTCAAGAAAACTATTTAAAAAACTTAGAAATTATCAATCTTTCTACCATCATGTCTCATTTGACTTATCCATGCACACCTTCCTTATGATGGGTTGCACACTATCTTTTGTGCTTATCTTACTAGTGAGAAATCATAAACTCCTCTTTTGTGCTCTACATTTATCTCGCACATATCTTGAAATACCAAGTATTCTTTATTTCCAAAAGTTGTAGCATCCCTTATTTCAATTTGCATGTTCCACCATTGAAGTAGTAGTTCCATTGGGATTACTTTTAGTCTTACCACCTCTATGTTGAGTGTCTTGTTTATACACACAAAAAGATTGCCAATGAGACCTATTCATGACATGATTTGACCTGAATCCAAAGCTTCCTTATTTCCATGCCATGTATGGTGCATGAGCAGACAAAATACGGTAAAAGTGGACAAACAAGATTAGAATGTATGAAAACACATAATAGAAACAAATGGTGAAAAGGACACATATATAAACACTTATCATGTAATGTGTGAAGTGGTTCTTTCCCCATGCGATCTCCATATTGATAGAAAATTTACTCATAGCACCCACAAAAGTCTCCACATCATATGATACTAACCACACTTGATCCTTTTCTAATTGTGTTTTACCTTTTCCCCTCATTCACAAAAAACATTTTTCAAGTTTTTTCATACATAAAACTCATTGGCATGCTTGATCTTCTCATTTTTTTTTTAAGCAAAAAAGATTCTCAAAACGTTTGCACCACCAAAGAGTAGTTTGCATGTAATATCGCCTAATAATCTCACTGAATTTTTTACATCATTTTTATATTTACTTGGGTAGAGTGTAATCTCATATACTGGATTCATCCACTTTCTCAATTCTGTTAATCATGTTTTGACTCTCTTCTTCTATCTTTAAGTTAAATTCACCAATGATATAAAAATAAACAAGTTTGCTAATTTTACTTATTATGATACCGTGAAGTGCAAAAATGTATATGATGCATCTCTAAGGGAATATCCAATAATTTTTCCAAATCTCTCCTTTTCTAGAAGGTCCCAATCTAGTGGCTTGGCTTGGTTAATGCCTCCAAGTCTACTAACCCATTCTCTCTTTGCACTGTTACCTTTTCCTTATTTTGTTCTTTCTATCATGCACAATGGACAAGGGGTCTTTGCATTTGCTCCATGTGAAACTTGATCCATACATATAATAGTTTTCTGACTAGGAGCAGCTAGATGCCATATTACTTTGTAGGGTTCAACATTAAATAGCTCACCATTGCTATGCCTATTTTTCACATTAGGAATATCTATTGGTCAAAGAAACACTTCAAAGCTTATTGTGATTCTTTGGGACGTCAAAAACAAAATGGATTACTTTCCAAAACATCTCAAATGATATGCAGTTATGTAGCTACAAAGCCAAAATTTATGTTACCTTGTTTTGATTGAATGTTGAACTACTTTGCTTCATCATTAACCAAGGGAAATCTCCAAGTTCAAAATGTTATTTGTTATTGTTAACCTCAGTCTTTAGCTACCTCACTTTCATCAAGGTTTAGGACAATTTCAATATTCCATTTCATCTTCTATGGACATTTCAAAAAACTTGACCATTAGTCACAATTTTCTTTTGACATTCATCACAAATTGTTTTTCTCCATCTTTCCATCATGGAATTTCACACTTATTATTCCACAAAGATGACAAGGGTCACCCACAAGTTCAAGTACCCCAAATGGAGAGCAAGAAGAGATTTATTAACATCAAGTGTCTTTCGTAGTGGATCCTTTAATTTTGTCCCAAATGAAAGGCATCCTTGTTTAAATTATTAAATATATGAGCTGATATGCCCTCATCCCCTCGTACTTATATGTGCAACATGGCAAACTCCTTGTATGGTACCGACTATAGTGAATTTTTCCAAAACTCCATGTATTTTGACTCAGATGGTATATTCAATTTGAATGAATCAATTTTGGATGATGTAATGCATATTCTAGCACTTATTTTTGTGAACACTTATCCATCATGGATAGAGTTGAGCTTTGAAATAGTTCTAATAATATCTTACTCGACACATCATCTACCCACTTTTCTTACCCAGTTCATCTATCAGAATTAACCTTCTTTAATGCAAGAATAGACCATTGTTGTATCTTTCATGTACAGTTCTTTTCTTAGTCAGTTTGAAATCACCTCTTTTAAAGATGCATTTTTCATCTATTTAGTTGAAGCTTTTATATAGTACACATTTCCATGGGAACATTTAGCATTTTGTTATATCCATGAAATTCTTGATTCTCTTTTTGAATATTGAAATTCCCTCTTCCCTTCTCCATTATCATGAGATTTAGATCATGTATAACTGACATGCAATGTTGATTCCAAGCATCTAGCATTGTACCCCTTGCATCTCTTTCAAAACCTGAATTTTGATAGCGGCTTTGAAGAACATTATCCATGAGCTTGTAACCTTTGCCAATATTATAAAATAATCCATTCTCATCATCACACAAAAAATGAATAAAACTAATAAACCCATGGAATTATGGAGCTTGTGAAGAGATTGGATCTAAAGGATATACATTCCTAACAAACAATGCATCCAAATATTTTCTTGCTTCATATTTGAAGACTATTAAAATCACTTTTTCTTGATAATGTAGGTTTATTCCTCTTTAAAAAGGGATCCTTCTCAACATTAGTTTGAAAGTAAATGTCCACTTTTCTTATACTTCCAACACCCACTCTAGTTTTAGACACATTTTGCTTAGTATAAACATACAACCAAAAATATAGAAAACCAAACTAATGATGGTGACCCAATCTTCAACACATGAAATAAAAATATCTACAGACAAAAAATAAATATAAATATGAATTTGGCAAAACACAGTACATGCAATATCTATATCAGAAAACAAGTATACTTAATAAGATGTGAACATTATAGATTCGACAAAAATCCTAACAAATAAAAAAATACAAATACATATTCAAAAAAAAGAAATCATTTAGATATAATAAATGAGAAGTGCATAATGATGAACAGAGTACAACTAATGGAATATGAATATGTTTAAAATTCCTTGTCCAAGATAATAGAATTTTGCATAAATGAACTATAAATAGAAATATTCTCACTATACTTTACTAGTGGCACTAAAGTCATTGGTCGATTTTCAAGACTAATACCAATGGAAATTACACTTTTTTTTTTGCGGGCACAAAGCGTTAAAAAATCATTGATATATGTGTGGTAAATTTGCATCAGTATTAGTGTTAGTATATACTGACACATTGATAACCATCGGTATATACCGACATTGATAAAGTGTCAGTATATATCAATGCTTTATAGAAGCTTTAATAAAAATTGGGGGGCAGAGTGGGACTTGTTATAGCCCCATTTTGCCCCACTATATATATTTTATTACAAGGTGATACCAAAATAAATAATTCCATCCTAGCTATTTATTATGTTGCAATGATAATTCACTACTAGCACCTTAAGTGCTAGCAAATGTGATGGGCATAGGACCCTCTTCTGGAAGTCTCTTGAACATGTGTTGGACCCAATGATTGAGACGACGGTTTCCAAAACCGTCTATCCCATTGCGTTCTAGATGCCCAAAAACCCCTACCTATCAGTTCTTGTGCGATTCGGTGGAGGATTTTCAGAGTTGTAGATCTCTGTGTATTCGATTTCGTCTCTCTGTTATGCATTTCTAAGGTTTTGAAACCTTAGATTTATGCCATGCCACATGGCAGTCGATAAGTGTTGACTTCCATTTCTCACTCATCGGTTGGGATTTTGGAGTTCTGACAGAAGAGAGATATCTGCAAATTTTCTTGCTGAGTCCGATTATGCAATGGCATCCATGTTTTGAGGCATCTCAAGTTCTATTTTCAGTAGCGGTCATTACTGTGGGACCATGATTTCTTGAGCATACCTTATGCAGATCATTTTGGTTGCAGTTTGAGCAGTGTGAGAGTGTGAGCAGTGTGCGCTCATTTATGGTGTGCATTGGGTTGCAGTGGATGACTTATAGGCCATTTGGATGCATTGCGGTCCTTATTGGATGCGCTGATAGGCACAAATTGCCTTGTGGGATGCTATTTTTATGGACACTTTGCACATGGATGCTATTTTATGCTAAGGGACAGCTTTGACACATTGCAGGTGATGCACTGATAGTGCTATGCTCTCTTGGATGAGATATTATTAATGCATATGCTAGTGGATGGTGTTTATGCTTGAGTCATTTGGCACTTATTGGCATTTTGGATTGCCATTGCAGTTGACATTTTCTTTTGGGCCAGATTTGCTCATATGGATGCATAGTATATGCACATGAGTCAGATGCTTTGAGACATGAGTTTTGGTGATATTTCACTCTATTGTGGCATACACATTTGGGTGCACCTGGTATTTGGTGTGATTCTCTCTTGTAGGCACTAGCATTTGGGATTTTTGCTTCATTTGCATCATGGCATCCTCTTCCATGTATGAAAAGGAGTTTTTTAGCATTGAAAAGTTTGATGGGACAAACTTTTCTTTAAGAACAAATAAGGGATGTGCTTATTCAAAAGAAGTAGATTAAACCCTTGGCAGGGATTGAAGCTAAGCTTGCAAATATGTCTAAGGATGATTGGAATGAGTTGGATGCATTAGCAAAGTCTACTATTAGACTTCATCTTGCAGAGTCTGTTTATTTCACAGTAGTAAATGAGCAGACTACGGAAGATTTGTGGAAGAAACTGTGTGCCAGTTATGAGAAGGAAACTGCCTCTAATAAAGTTTACCTCATGAAGAGGTTGTTTGAGCTGCAGATGAAGGAAGGGGTCTCCATTGCTTCTCACTTGAATGAATTCAATATTATTTTCAGCCAGCTTTAGGCTCAAAAGATGAATTTTGATGTGGAGACTAAGGCAATATTTCTCTTATGTTCATTGCCATCCTCTTGGGATACCTTCCGTACAGCTGTCAGTAACTCTGCACCTGGTGGAGTACTAAAATTTGATGATGTTGTGGGTAGCTTGTTGGCTGAGGAGATTAGACGAAAGTCTATGGATGGCAACAAGCAGGATGCAGCCTTAAATGTGCAAAGGGGTAGATCACAGTTCAGGGGGAAGTCCCAAGAAAGAGGGAAGTCTCGTAGCAAATCCAGGGCACGGAACATTGAGTGTTACCATTGTGGCAAGAAGGGCCATATGAAAAAGGATTGCTACAAGCTAAAAAGAGAGCAAAAGGATAAGAAAAAGAATGCAAATTGGGGTGCAAATCAAAAGGAAGAGAGTCCAAGGGAGGACAAAGGAAGAGTGAAGATCGAGGAGATCAATGCAGTCACACATGATAGTGACAATGATGTTCTCTTCATGTCTAGTTTATCTGCAGAGTTGCTTACCACTTCAGATGATGCATATTCCCAGGATTGGATTTTGGATTCTGATGCTTCATTCCATGTTACTCCCCATAAGTAATGGTTCTCCACTTACGACAGTGGAAAGACAGGTTGTGTGCATCTTGGAAATGACTATGCATGTGACATAGTGGGAGCAGGTGACATAAAGTTTTCTTTTGCAAATGGGTCTGCATTTGTTTTGAAACATGTGAGACATGTGCCTAAGCTGACCAAGAGTCTTATTTTAGTGGGTTAGCTAGATGATGCTGGTTTTCACACCACTTTTGGCTTTCAGAGTTGGAAAATTCAAAAGGGCTCTATGCTTTTGGCCACGGGTGCCAAGTGTGGGACTTTGTATCCCTTATATGTATCATGGGTATTTGATCATGTTGTTGCAATAACCAAGCAGCCAAGCACTTCTTTGTGGCATTGCAGGTTGGGGCACATGAGCCACAATGGAATGAAACTCTTATGCCATTTGGGTTATGTACTGCATTTGAGTTTCTCTGATTTTGAATTTTGTGAGCATTGTCTCTATGGGAAGTAGACTAAATCAGCGCATAAAAGAACGGGAAAGAAAGAGTTTGAAATGCTTGATTTGGTGCATTCAGATGTATGTGGTCCCATGCCTACACGGTCATTAGGCGAGGCTGAATACTATGTGACATTCATTGATGATGCAACTAGGAAAGTGTGGGCTTATGCTATAGCTCAGAAGAGTGATGTGTTCCAGGTATTTCAGAAATGGCTGGCCTTGGTTGAAAATCAGTCAGGTAGAATGCTTAAATGCCTACAGACTGACAATGGTGGAGAGTATCTCTCTCATGACTTTCAGCATTTCTGTGATACACGTGGGATTAAGAGGGAGCTCACATCCCCTCATACTCCAGAGCAAAATCCAGTTGCAGAAAAGATGAACCGTACCATTCAAGAAAGGTTGCAATGCATGCTTTCCAATGCAAGTCTTTCTGGTGGTTTTTGGGCTGAGGCAATGAAGACTGCAGTGCATGTGATCAATAGATCACCTAGTAAGAGTTTGGATGGTGGTATTCCTGAAGAGGCATGGAGTGGCAAGAAGCCCTCTTACTCTCATTTGCGTATATTTGGGTGTGAGGAATATGCACATGTGCCAAAAGAGCTTCGAAAGAAGCTAGATCCTAAGTCTAGGAAATGCATCTTTCTGGGTTATGGTGAAAGTGGAGAGATGGGCTATCGTCTCTGGGATCCAGAAGCAAAGAAGATCATATGCAGCCATGATGTAGTCTTCAATGAGAAGATGCATAAGGCACCCATGAGGGATGTGGAAATGAGGAGAATCACTTTCCAAGATGTGAATCCACCTGCATATGTTGATAGACAGCAAGTTGTCCATGCACCAAATGTGCAAGAAATGGTACCACCAAGTACTCCCACAGGTATACAATCAAGGGTAGATGATGGATCATCTATTAGTGGAAATGATGAGCCAAATGTGGCTGATATGCAAGTGGGACAACAAGTTGAAATGCCCTTGAGAAGATCTTCTAGAGTGTCTAGACCGCCTGATAAGTTTGTTCCAGGGGTAGACTATGTGATGCTTACTGATTGCAGGGAGCCTTCTTGCTACAAAGAGGCTATGATGCACGAGCATCAACACAAGTGGGAGTATGCTATGCAATCAGAGATGAGTTCACTTATGAAGAATAAGACTTGGGACTTGGTTTCTTTGCCACATGGAAAGAAAGCATTGCCATGTAAATGGGTCTACAAAATGAAGGTCACAGGTGATGATGTGCCTAGGTACAAGGCCCGTTTGGTTGCTAAAGGGTTCAAGCAAGAGAAGGGTGTGGACTTTGATGAGATATTCTCTCCGGTTGTGAAGATGACCACACTTAGATGCATGCTTGGACTAGTGGCATCAGAGGATATGGAGCTTATGCAGATGGATGTCAAGACAGCTTTCTTGCATGGGGATTTGCATGAGGAAATTTACATGGTACAGTCGGAAGGCTTTGAAGAAAAGGGCAAAGAGAATTTAGTTTGCAAGTTGAAGAAGAGTCTCTATGGTCTTAAGCAAGCGCCTAGAGAATGGTATCAGAAGTTTGATGCTTTCATTCAGTTCCAGGGTTTTAGAAGGAGTGAAATTGATCACTGCCTCTACACTAAGAGGGCTAGCCAAAGAAAGATAGAAAGAGAGAGAGCGAGAGAGAAGGGAGATAAGGGTCCTACACCCATCACATTTGCTAGCGCTTAAGGTGCTAGTAGTGAATGGCCATTGCAACATAATAATGAAATAGAAAGAAGAAGTTGCATACTTAGATCTGAAGAATAAAAGACAACCTTAGAGAGAAAGAAAGAGGTTTTGACTGACTCCCCTATAAAACAAAGCAAACACCTCTTTTTTTGAAAAAACCAATGGGGCAAACAAAAACTAGTGGGAGCAAAAAAAAGAGGGAATGGAAGTGAAAACCCCCTACAGGCAAGAAACTAGAGCTATTTCTTATGGTTCTTATTAACGGAAAAAGAGAGGGAAACTAGGGGAACGAATAACTTGAGGAAAAGTAGAGGAAAACATAGCAAAAGAATAGGTTAGAAATCAAGAACTTTGAAAAGAAAGGAAGACAAGAGAAACACATACCTTGAATGAAAGGGAGAAAGAGGTTTGTTGTAGACGTGGAGCTAGAGAGGATGGGAAAGTGGGAGGTCGAGAGGGAGCTTTGTTGGTAAGGATGCAAAACGAAGTTGAATGGAGGGTGAAACAAGTGAAATCGACCACGAGCCTCATGGGAGAGAAAAGCATGGTTTGGGCTATTTTTTAAAGGCAGATGTTTATCCATACCGATAGTGTCGGTATATACCAACACTTATCCACCATTGGTACATATTAAAATATATAGGATTTAGCGTTGGTATATACCAACGGATAGGGGGTTTGACAACATACTAATGAAAATAGGGGTTGAAGTCGGTATATACTGACGAAACACGGAATTTTCCTCAAATTTATGGGTGATTTTTGAATTTTTGGGTCTTGACTCAGTATATACAAAGGCTCAAGGACAATGAGTGGTGTAAGGAGAGGTGGAAAATAAGAAAATATGCATATTGTTTTATACTCAAGTATGAGACATAGTGGAAAATAAGAAAATATTCATGTCCAACCATGCAAATGATATGCATGGGCATGATACTTTGCACGGGCCTTAAAGCGAATAAGATTAATGCATGCACAAAGTGTTGTACCCATCCGACAAAGACACATGCGATAGGACCACATCGTTGATGCATATTTTTTTATATTCAGGTGTGAGACGAGATGAAAATTAAGAAAACGTGCATGTCCACCGATACACATGGTGTCTGATGGTATGATAATTTGCACTGAGCCTTAAAGTGAATTAAGGCATGTGATAGTATCATGCCCATAGTATCAAGGCACATATGATTGGAGCAAGCAGATGCATATTTTTTTATACTTAGGTATGAGACCATGCATTTGAAAATAAGAAAATACGCATGTCCAACCATGCAAATGATATTGGATGGGCATGAAACTCTTCATGAGATTTAAAGTGAATAATATTAAGGCATGTACAAAGTATCATACCCATCAAACAAAGGTACATGCGATAGGAGCTCGCCATGTGTATTTCTTGATACTAACGTATGAGACATGGTGAAAAACAAGAAAACATGCATGTCCAACCATGCGAATGATATCAGATGGGCATGGTACTTTACACATGCCTTGAAATAAATAAGATTAATGTATGTGCAAAGTGTCGTACCCATTTGAGAAAGGCACATACGATGCGAGCAAGCAGATGCATATTTCTTATAATCAGATATAAGACGTGGAAAATAAGAAAATATGCATGTCCAACCATGCAAACGATGTTGAATGGGAATGAAACTTTATACAAACCTTAAAATTAATAAGGTTAAGGTGTGTGAAAAGTATCGTACCCATTGGACAAAGGCACATGCAACAGGAGCATGTCGATGCGTCTCTTAATATTAACATATGAGATATGGTGAAAACAAGAAAATGTGTGTGTCCCACTATGCGAATGATATTAAATGGGCATGGTTCTTTGCATGTCCTACCATGCAAATGATATTAGATGGGCATGGTACTTTATATGTGCCTTTAAGTGAATAAGGTTAAGGTGTATGCAAAGTATCATACCCATCAGAGAAAGGCACATGTGATCAATTAACTATATATTTAGAGATAGGCTTATTTGGTACAGTAGACTTGGCTCAAGATGAAGCCATTAATGTCAATCCTACTTATTGATTCTTTTGCCATTGATAATTCTTTTTATATTTGCCCCTTTTAGTTTTATACTTCCATTATGTACATTTGTATATTGAATTCACTATGAATACATGAGTATTTTGATCTCAAACTTGGTGTACATATTCTTATATTTTTATCTTTTAGACGATTAAACTTTTGTTAGTGTCGGTATATACCGACACTATCTTAATGTTGGTATATACCAACACTCTTTAGTGTCAGTATATATTGTTACTAGCATTAACATAAAACCCACCTGCATGTCATTTGGATGATTTTCATGCGCACGCTAAACGTCGATAGAAAAATATTAAAAAGGAATGAAGTGTAGTAGTGTGGTATCACAAGAGGAGCCTAATATTTGACGTTCAACAAAGAAATGATGCCCAATAATTTGGAATCACATCTTAGTGATTTACCTATAATTAAGGAACTATATTCTTAGCTCTATATTTTAGTGATCTATCTATGATTAATGAACTATATTGTTAGCTCTACATCTTTGATGTGTATTCCAATATTTAGGGCTTGGATTTTTGCCATTGGTAAGGCTTTTTATCTTTGCCTCTTTCACTTTTATAGTTGCATTATGTACTCATGCATATTGAATTCACTACCAATATACATGAGTATTTTGATCTCAAACTTGGTGTACATGTTCTTATATTTTTATCTTTTAGATGATTAAGCTTTTGTTAGTGTCGGTATATACCGACACTATCTTTATGTTAGTATATACCCACACTCTTTAGTGTCAGTATATACCAATACTAGCAATAACATAAAACCCACCTACACGACATTCCAATGATTTTCACACACGTGCTAAAACTCGACAAAAAAACATTACAATAGGATGAAGTGTAGTAGTGCGGTATCGCAAGAGGAGCCTAAGATTTGAGGTTCAACAAAGAAATAATGCCCAATAATTTGGAATCACAACTTGGTGATTTATCTATAATTAAGGAACTATATTCTTAACTCTATAGCTTTGATGTGTATTCTAATTTTTAGACGAAAGGAGTACCTTATGCAACGATGGGCTTGGATTATTTGTCAGGGCCCAAAGTTGAAGTATGCCATGCTTGAGTGGGATGTCTAGTGGGGTATCATGGTTATGAATGCAAATATAGAGGAGATGGTAACTCGAGGGGGTCACTCATCATATGTAACCCTATCACGTGAGTTCAACAGAAGAATTTTTTTAATTTCCAAAATTTACAGAAATAAATATACATAAGGGACTATTTAAAATAGTTTTGAAAAAAATTTACAGATTTGTATAGAAAAGGGGTACATTTTATTAATGAAAAATTTACAGATAAGGGATTTTAGAAATAGGCCTTGAACACACGTGATATAGAGGGTTTATACATAGTGACCCCCCCGAGGATGGTAAAGCCAATGGTTAGCCTAGATATGGCCTTAACTTCACTATAATTCAATGCCCGTTAAGATCAATTTACATGTTTCATAATATTTGCTCATTGTGGATAGTTGATTTAACATTATAAAAAGAGTAAGGGAGGCATGCCCATTAAGAATCGAAAGAGGCAATGGCCATTCTCCTTTGGTGAGATGGATAAATCCCATCGTACTCCATGTTAATGGGAGAGTAAGTTGTAATAAGTCAACAAAAGGTCATGGGGATTGGTGGAGAAAGGCAATAATTTCGTTGTATCCAATTTCCAAATTGTAAAGCTCTCAATGTGAGGGACTCACGGAAATGAACCTACTTGGGGCGAGCACAAATGTGAGTATGGCTTAGGAGGTCCATAATTGAAATGTGGAGGCTCATCTTCGATTTATCTATCTAGACTCGGGAGCACATTTGCATCCCTTTTGGGATTCCAATACCGGGGTGGCTAATTTGGCTAGAAAGGAAGCAAATACAATCTATTACCGTTCTCTATTTTGATTTCGTGTTACAAAAGCAAATACAATCTCGTGTAAGGTCTCATTTTGAATCTTTCAATGAACTATGAACTATAATTAGCTGCCTACGCCAAAAAAATCTCTCTCACACACATACATATAAGAGAGGATTAAGCATGACTTCCCATCTACAATTAGAATTGTGTGGGTTATGAGAAGAGAGATGTGACTTTGGAACAATGCGTTCAACTTTTGCAGCGAACGTATAAGGAACATCACACGCTGCTGAAAGATGCAAAACAAGCTCCACGTGATTTGTGAAGACTTACATTGGACCAATTTGTATACGGACGTAGCCGACAATTTTCCGGATGTAGCAGGAGAAGAGAGTGATCAAAGCCAATTCTTGATAAGAGGTCTGTTTATGAGAAGCAGCGCTGTTTATGAGTAATGAAGTGCAACAAGAACTTGTCCGTTCTCTTTGGAGCGGCTGGCGAGAGATGAAAGATGGGCACCAATCACCATTGGCCACGTTGTCATGGAGACCGAACAAAAGTCTACATTAGAAGTTCAGAATGTCTGTCTGGCGTGCTGCTCACATCGTATAATCACTATCGCGCAATCAGTGGCCCTCCGCCCCCCGTTGTGCAATGTGAGAGACAGAACGAAGCCAAATCAATCATTTCACAGCGTTTGCATTAACAGATCCACACACAAACACACATACATGTACTCACATAATATTTGCTTTGGAGACCACCGTACTCCCTTGCCTCGTTGGCAACTCACTCCCCGAGTTTCCAATCCTTGCTAAGAGAATTTCTCTGGGATAGAGGCTACTAATTTCTCTTAGCCCTCCTGCATCGTTTCTTTGGGCTGCCACGAGCATTCACCATGCGCAAAAGCTTGTGGTCTCCCGACGAGGACGAGAAGCTCAAGCGTTACGTAACAAAATATGGGTGTGGTAACTGGAACGATGTCTCGAAGCACACTGGTGATGCTCCTGATCACGAAGATGTGAAGCTGAAATGAATAATCAATACTCTGCTATGTTTTAAGGCTTTCAGTACTGACCCCTATCCATGCAGGTCTGGGTCGCTGCGGCAAGAGCTGTAGGCTCCGATGGATGAACTATCTGAGGCCAGATTTGAAGCGCGGCCCGTTCTCTGGGGAAGAAATTATACTCATAGTGAACCTCCAAAAAAACCTTGGAAAGAGGTGCGCGCGCAGATTTCACAATCTATGACACTACCAGCTCAATTAGAACTTCTAAGCTTCGAAAATATGTTTTTGCGCCGTGATCAAACCTTTTTCCTTCCTGAAATTGTGTAGCTGGTCGAAGATAGCCACATTCCTGCCAGGACGAACTGACAATGATATCAAGAATTTCTGGCATACGTATACTAGAAGTAGACGACAACAGCAAAGCCGTCGAGAAAGATCAGAGCAGCCGACGACTGTTGCTCCCCGAACGATTTATCGCCACATCAACACGGACCACGTCAATTATACCGTGGGAAACCTTGCCTCTGACGTTTTTAAGAATGGGGTGTTCCTCGGCATGCGCGAGCCGGTACATATGGGAGACGATGGAGGGAGACAAATGGGTTTTCATAATGTCATAGGAGAAAGCCAAACCTATGTCGAAGAAAGTGACAAGCAGGTCGCAGGTGGTTGTACCGGCCACGAATCCATGGTAGTGGGCAATCCCTGCTTAATGGGTTCTAAAGAAAAGCCTCCGGAAGGCTTGGAATCTGTCATCTCGAGCTTTGTATCCAACTCTTGGGCGGAGGAAAGGGAGGCTATAATGCCAATGATGAGCCCAAGTGAACTCGACGAGTTGTGGATGGGCTTGTTATGAATAATTAAGTCCTAGCTTTGTTAGTCTAGTGCTAGATCTGATAATGCATCATGATTACCAGTACTCAACACGACTTTTTGAACTGAATAGCTGATGATGTGATGCTTCTCCGTATGAAAGGACATTGTCTTATAAAGCATTACAATGGATTCGCGTCTTCTCCTCTCTGTTGTCTTGCATGTGCATTTTCTTTCTGTCAATTACCTCCCTTACTTCCTATTACCTGCTTCACAGCTCATGCTCCTAAAAAAGAACCCTTCTTCGCTGTGATTATTTCGATTATCATTACGTCCAGTGATCCGTCTGACATCAACTATTGACGTTTGGTCTTGCTGCCTTATTGGAATGATATGATAAATCTTCTTCTCCATTAGGCCATCGCATTGTTTCTTCAGGGATCTCATCTCCATTAGTTGTTGGCACTTATTGCCCCTTCTTATGCCTTCGACAAACAAGCAAGCTTACACAATTCGGAAGCTCTTCAACAACAATAATCGCATTTAAATGAAATGCTTCTCGATTATGGGACCATGTCGGTGGTGATTCGGTGGATCCAGGCCTTGCTCTTCCTTACACAAAGAACACCGTATTAGGGAATTTGGGAATTTTCAGATACTTTGGGAATCCCCAAATGAGAAAAATCTCTTTAATTTGGGAATTTTGCTAATATGGAAGTGGCCTTGAGATAGTATGTTTTTATAGTTGCATGGAACTTGCCATGAGATAGTATGGAACTTGCATGGTGTGTTTGCAGTTCTTATAGCACTAGCAATATGCATCCACTTGGTATAGGATTGAAAATACTCACATTGGTGGTGTTTATAAAACACTATTTATAAATGCTCAATATGATGGTGTTTATACACCATTTACAAGGCTTGCATATGCTTGTTACATCACAATAATACACTATTTATAAATACTCAATATGATGGTGTTTATACACCATTTACAAGGCTTGCATATACTTGTTACATCACAACAATACATCTCCAGAGGACACTGTAGATTTTCTTGGGCCTTTGTCGCATGTTTTGATGGGATTTTTAAATTTTTGGGAGTTTAGCACTCGTATGCATCCATGCAAATACAATACTATCTATACTCTCCCATTGCTGAGGATCCTTTATGTTGCAGATAACACTTATTTCATTAATTTGGACTCATATGTCTACATTTGGACTATTCCTTAAAATCCTTTCCAAATGAAAATTTTACTTTATGAAAATGTCATTCGTAATCAAAAGTTTACTTTCCACTGTCATTTTCACATAATACATTTCATAACATCTCTCTATAATGTTGCACTAATAATGCAAAAACTACTATTAAATCCTAATTTTGTATTTCTTTTTTTTAAGAATCATATTCTGAAATTAAAAAATCCCTTGCGTTATTAGTTTTAATCCATGAAAAACCATGCTCTTGAAGATTCACAAAATTTTAAAAAGGTATGCACAAGAGACCGCAAGACTCTTTTTACTTTCAATGCAGAAAACTATAATAGTCTTGAATAGCATTGTCATTTTCACATAATATATTTCATAACATGTCTCTACAATATTGCACTAATAATGCAAAAACTACTATTAAATCCTAATTTTCTATTTCTTTTTTTTAAGAATCGTATTCTTAAATTAAAAAATCCCTTGAGTTATTAGTTTAAATCCATGAAAATCCATGCTCTTGAAGATTCACAAAATTTAAAAAAGATATGCACAAGAGACCACAAGACTCTTTTTACTTTCAATGCAGAAAACTATAATACTCTTGAATAGCATTGTCATTTTCACATAATATATTTCATAACATGTCTCTACAATATTGCACTAATAATGCAAAAACTACTATTAAATCCTAATTTTCTATTTCTTTTTTTTAAGAATCGTATTCTTAAATTAAAAAATCCCTTCGGTTATTAGTTTAAATCCATGAAAATCCATGCTCTTGAAGATTCACAAAATTTAAAAAAGATATGCACAAGAGACCGCAAGACTCTTTTTACTTTCAATGCAGAAAACTATAATACTCTTGAGAAAAATCTCTTTAATTTGGGAATTTTGCCAATATGGAAGTGGCCATGAGATAGTATGTTTTTATAGTTGCATGGAACTTGCCATGAGATAGTATGGAACTTGCATGGTGTGTTTGCAGTTCTTATAGCACTAGCAATATGCATCCGCTTGGTATAGGATTGAAAATACTCACATTGGTGGTGTTTATAAAACACTATTTATAAATACTCAATATGATGGTGTTTATACACCATTTATAAGGCTTGCATATGCTTGTTACATCACAACAATACACTATTTATAAATACTCAATATGATGGTGTTTATACACCATTTAGAGTCAGTTTCACATAATACATTTCATAACATCTCTCTATAACATTGCATTAATAATGCAAAAACTACTATTAAATCCTAATTTTGTATTTGTTTTTTTTAAGAATTGTATTCTTAAATTAAAAAAATCCCTTGAGTTATTAGTTTAAATCCATGAAAATCCATGCCCTTGAAGATTCACAAAATTTAAAAAAGGTATGCACAAGAGACCACAAGACTCTTTTTACTTTCAATGCAGAAAACTATAACATTTGAATATTCAAGAAATTAAAAGATTTATATACACATGAGACATGATGGAAGCCTCTTTTGTACTCTAAAACATAGCTATAGCTATGCTTGCAATTTTATATTATCATAAGTTTACAAGAAATATTGCTCTGGATGAGTCTTTGTACAAAGGAATTGCTCTGGCCTTTTTAATAATTTATTTCTGCCTTTATAGCGAGTTAAGTACAAATGGGTGATCCAAACATGAAAGGATTTGCTGTGGCCTTTTTAATAATTTAATTCTCCCTTTACAGTGAGTTAAGTAGAAATGGGAGATCCAAACATTTGCTTGTTCGAATGTCCTTTTCTGTCGTCATAAAAATGGTCGATCCAAACATTTGCTTATTCGAATGTCCTTTTTGTCGTCACTTGTCGCTTGGGTGCCATCTTCATTCACTCTCATCTAACCACAACTACCACCTTCAGTCCATCTTGATATTTGAATGGTGTTATCATGGGCTATCTCCTTCTACTTCCTCCTTGGCGAGCATCTTTATGAACTCTATAATGTGCAAAATAATTTGTTGCGGTAATTTTATTTTTTCTTCTACATCATACCCCATATGCTTCTTTGTTTTCTTCGTCCTTGATTTCCAAGATACTATGACTGTCTCTGTAGAAAGCTTTGAAATTGAATCATGGTTTGGGACCCATTCCTTTTTTAGACAACTACTATACAATGTATTGTTATTCTGGTTCTCCTTCCTACCCCTTGGCTCATACCATACCGCTATAAATGTTATAGCTCTCCCCTGGTCATCCATATTCATGCCCGCTACTTTTGCAACCCAAAACTTTACGTTCTCATGTTCATCATCTGATGGTCAACGAACTGCAACAAAGCAACGGACGTCTATATCTATTTCTGGCATAAACTCTCTCTTTTTGGGTCCACAATATGGATGTGGGAGCAGCGATTCAAACTCATTTTCAAAGAGACTACATGTTGGGCTCAAGTCGTTACTAACATTTGGCCAAAATAAAGGTCATTCTGCCTTAATATCATCTTCTTGCATTTTTGCAAGGTCCTTTATGAATTGGTAGGTCTTGCTAATTACAACAGTAGTGTGTTCCTTACAAGAGGGCTTCCAATCAACAAATCTCCAGAGCATTTCCTCTTTGTATATAATAAAAGCTTTTAAGTCTTCTATTTCACCTTGGATTTCTTGCTGAATTATTTTATAGAAGCCCATGTTGAATGGTCAGAATTGAAGTTAAGAGAGAGTAAGGTCCCATTTTGTATTAAGAGAATAGTGTTGCCACTACATCACTGGCTTTTCATCCTTTAAGAAAAAGCAAAAATAGTGTGGAGCGCCATGACCTATCAGGCATCACCACCTTTTTGTATGAAAGGTAGAATAAATCTCTTCCAATCATACATCCTTTCAACCATTGAGCATATTGTTCCTTCCTAGTGGCCACCAACTTTTTTTCCACATTTTCTTATCAAGTCATCCATCGTCTCCATGTCCTTGTGTTTTAGTTCTCTTGAGACTGTGCTAAATACATGATTGATATCCTCATGTCTGTGCCCAACAAACAAAAACCCAACTTCAATCTCATTAAAGATTCTATGAGCAATTAGCATTGAGCAAAATGTAAAGAAGAGTTCATTCTTATTCTCTCATCCACAATTGTCTGCATGTACTCTTAAAGTTGTTGATAGCCAATCTTTTTCTGCATGTACATTGTGAATTGCCTTAACAGATGTTACAACTTGATTGCTATCATGTAGATGCAAGGAATCAATCCATATGTCTGGAAAAACTTAAATCCATGCACTAACACTCCACATAGATGTCTTTAAAAAGTATTTTCCTTGTAGCCTAGGTGGAGTGTTAATGAATCAAGGTAATGTTCTTGTATTTTGATCCATACCATCTACAATAACGCACAAAATGTACTTGTTTGGATGAGAAATAGCTTGCTCCTTCCAAAATGTATATTCTACTCTAGAATGTCGAACAAGTCCATGATGAAATTCTCTTTTTTTTGTATGCTTCTATTTGTTCTAGAGATGTTGCACTTTGAGATGCTTGCTTTAGATCATCACAATCGTTGCACTTTGACATTTTTTGCCTCTTTGGGATTTTAACATCTCCAAAGCTTTTTTTCCAAAGAGTATACAAAGTATGAAAAGATGTCAGAGCATGCCCTCTTTGCTTGTGTATTTCTCCAATAGAGTTAGATACTTCTTTTTTTGTCAAACCTATCGAAAGATGCATTTCTGATAGATGGGGTTGCGGTATAGCATTTTCATAAATGTAGTCTTTCAAAATTGTTGTTGTTGCAACCATTGAGGCTCTTGTTTTGGGCCTTTTTGTGTTTCCATTAATGTTAAATTTTACTCAATACTTTGATTTATTAGCCAAATTCCAATATGTGCCATGTGATAATCCTGTAATAATGTGATATGCATTATTGCAAATACTTTTTCCATTCATAAGAGGTTTATCTATTGTCCTGAACTTCACCTTCTCCTATCATTTACAAGAAAGCAATACAGTCTCGTGAGTAGGTATTCATTTCTTCTACTCCCTTTCCTTTGCCAAACATGTTCTCTATAGCCCTTGATGTCATGTAAGTTAATGGATCGCATACATCTATGTAGGCTTACAGCATGTAGATCGCATTACTTTTAGCATAACATCTTCATTCATTACTCTTATTCTCTTTGGTTGCTTTTCTGGATCTGCCTAGACTCGCTTTTGTTTCATGCATCTGTGTGTTTGCTTTGGGGCCTTTTGTACATCCTTATTTGGATTTGTGTAGTTCTCCTTGTAACATTTATTTGTCACTTTGTTTTCATGGGATGTTACATCCTTGATCTTATCACTCTGATAGTCAAATACTGAATAGTACTTTGTTGATCTCATCCTTGCTTTCGATACATTCATAGAACCATTTGTAACATTAACTATTTCACAGTCAAAGTCAAATACCAAATAGTCCTTTGTTGATCTCATCCCTAGAAACATTTGTCATAGTGGTGATAGAGTGTCTAGAATGATCTTAAAACTCATTTATTCCTGAGAGAACATCACTCATTGATGCTCTTTCTATGGATTTCATAGCTCCATAGTCTTGAAACTCCTCTACTCCCTATGAGAACATCACTCATTATATCATCGTGCATGATTTCCATAATTTCATAGTTACTTGGTTTGACTCCAAGAACTTTATCCAGTATCCACGAAGCCATCCATGCTTGATAAGATATCACTTTTGACATCTTTGCCTAGGTTCTCAATGTACGTGAACTCATCCACTCTGGATAAGGCATCACTTGTGAAATCTTTTTCTTTCTCGGTACCAATGAACCTCAGGGGGTTCACCTCATAAAAATTTAGTGTACCACGTGCATTCAAAAAGAGGGGTATTTTAATTTGAGTTTTCAAAGAAATTCAACATGATTACAACAACAAGAGGGGCTTTTCAATTCAATTTTAGAAAACAATTACTTAGTCCATAAGTAAAGAGGGGTGCTTTTATTGGGAAGAAAATTTTAGTTGAGGGGTTTTGTTAATATTCTTTGAACACACGTGATATATGGTTTCTTAGTAGTAAATCCCTTGAGCAATGTTGCTTTAGCTCAACATGTGCACTAAGAATCTTTGATACGATAACTGCCACCTTATCTTCGCCAAGTCTTCTAAAGTGACAAATAGAATTTGGATCACTTTCATGGATTGTAGTAAATGCAACTTCTTTTTTTGGCAACATAGAATCATCTCCATCCCTGTAATAAAATTTGTAGCCATCTCCTTTGTGAGTTTCTTTTACAAGCAAGCTATAACAACCATTATAAAGAACATTAGTCTCTTTTCATATACTCTACTTTATTAATTATTTAAAAATCGATCTTGTTTAGAAAATATGGGAGGTCTTATTTAGAAATACGGGTTTTCAATAAAGGATTTAGGATTTAGTAATTAGCAATTC